>NW_027143156.1:0-78706 GCF_026170545.1 Melanerpes formicivorus
TAAAACCTAAAGGGAAAGACCTAGCACCAAATCCAATTTGCCATCTGATCTAACTTCTGGAGGCAGTCAAAATGATCCTTAGAATTCTTCCCTACCTTATTCCTGTGCTGAGATACAGGCTGCTCCAACCTGCTGTAAAATGCTTGATTTCGAGAGTGAGCGAAACTAATGAAAACATTGTTGGGGTAAAACCTAAAGGGAAAGACCTAGCACCAAATCCAATTTGCCATCTGATCTAACTTCTGGAGGCAGTCAAAATGAGCCTTAGAATTCTTCCCTACCTTATTCCTGTGCTGAGATACAGGCTGCTCCAACCTGCTGTAAAATGCTTGATTTCGAGAGTGAGCGAAACTAATGAAAACATTGTTGGGGTAAAACCTAAAGGGAAAGACCTAGCACCAAATCCAATTTGCCATCTGATCTAACTTCTGGAGGCAGTCAAAATGAGCCTTAGAATTCTTCCCTACCTTATTCCTGTGCTGAGATACAGGCTGCTCCAACCTGCTGTAAAATGCTTGATTTCGAGAGTGAGCGAAACTAATGAAAACATTGTTGGGGTAAAACCTAAAGGGAAAGACCTAGCACCAAATCCAATTTGCCATCTGATCTAACTTCTGGAGGCAGTCAAAATGATCCTTAGAATTCTTCCCTACCTTATTCCTGTGCTGAGATACAGGCTGCTCCAACCTGCTGTAAAATGCTTGATTTCGAGAGTGAGCGAAACTAATGAAAACATTGTTGGGGTAAAACCTAAAGGGAAAGACCTAGCACCAAATCCAATTTGCCATCTGATCTAACTTCTGGAGGCAGTCAAAATGAGCCTTAGAATTCTTCCCTACCTTATTCCTGTGCTGAGATACAGGCTGCTCCAACCTGCTGTAAAATGCTTGATTTCGAGAGTGAGCGAAACTAATGAAAACATTGTTGGGGTAAAACCTAAAGGGAAAGACCTAGCACCAAATCCAATTTGCCATCTGATCTAACTTCTGGAGGCAGTCAAAATGATCCTTAGAATTCTTCCCTACCTTATTCCTGTGCTGAGATACAGGCTGCTCCAACCTGCTGTAAAATGCTTGATTTCGAGAGTGAGCGAAACTAATGAAAACATTGTTGGGGTAAAACCTAAAGGGAAAGACCTAGCACCAAATCCAATTTGCCATCTGATCTAACTTCTGGAGGCAGTCAAAATGAGCCTTAGAATTCTTCCCTACCTTATTCCTGTGCTGAGATACAGGCTGCTCCAACCTGCTGTAAAATGCTTGATTTCGAGAGTGAGCGAAACTAATGAAAACATTGTTGGGGTAAAACCTAAAGGGAAAGACCTAGCACCAAATCCAATTTGCCATCTGATCTAACTTCTGGAGGCAGTCAAAATGAGCCTTAGAATTCTTCCCTACCTTATTCCTGTGCTGAGATACAGGCTGCTCCAACCTGCTGTAAAATGCTTGATTTCGAGAGTGAGCGAAACTAATGAAAACATTGTTGGGGTAAAACCTAAAGGGAAAGACCTAGCACCAAATCCAATTTGCCATCTGATCTAACTTCTGGAGGCAGTCAAAATGATCCTTAGAATTCTTCCCTACCTTGTTCCTGTGCTGAGATACAGGCTGCTCCAACCTGCTGTAAAATGCTTGATTTCGAGAGTGAGCGAAACTAATGAAAACATTGTTGGGGTAAAACCTAAAGGGAAAGACCTAGCACCAAATCCAATTTGCCATCTGATCTAACTTCTGGAGGCAGTCAAAATGAGCCTTAGAATTCTTCCCTACCTTATTCCTGTGCTGAGATACAGGCTGCTCCAACCTGCTGTAAAATGCTTGATTTCGAGAGTGAGCGAAACTAATGAAAACATTGTTGGGGTAAAACCTAAAGGGAAAGACCTAGCACCAAATCCAATTTGCCATCTGATCTAACTTCTGGAGGCAGTCAAAATGAGCCTTAGAATTCTTCCCTACCTTATTCCTGTGCTGAGATACAGGCTGCTCCAACCTGCTGTAAAATGCTTGATTTCGAGAGTGAGCGAAACTAATGAAAACATTGTTGGGGTAAAACCTAAAGGGAAAGACCTAGCACCAAATCCAATTTGCCATCTGATCTAACTTCTGGAGGCAGTCAAAATGATCCTTAGAATTCTTCCCTACCTTATTCCTGTGCTGAGATACAGGCTGCTCCAACCTGCTGTAAAATGCTTGATTTCGAGAGTGAGCGAAACTAATGAAAACATTGTTGGGGTAAAACCTAAAGGGAAAGACCTAGCACCAAATCCAATTTGCCATCTGATCTAACTTCTGGAGGCAGTCAAAATGATCCTTAGAATTCTTCCCTACCTTATTCCTGTGCTGAGATACAGGCTGCTCCAACCTGCTGTAAAATGCTTGATTTCGAGAGTGAGCGAAACTAATGAAAACATTGTTGGGGTAAAACCTAAAGGGAAAGACCTAGCACCAAATCCAATTTGCCATCTGATCTAACTTCTGGAGGCAGTCAAAATGAGCCTTAGAATTCTTCCCTACCTTATTCCTGTGCTGAGATACAGGCTGCTCCAACCTGCTGTAAAATGCTTGATTTCGAGAGTGAGCGAAACTAATGAAAACATTGTTGGGGTAAAACCTAAAGGGAAAGACCTAGCACCAAATCCAATTTGCCATCTGATCTAACTTCTGGAGGCAGTCAAAATGAGCCTTAGAATTCTTCCCTACCTTATTCCTGTGCTGAGATACAGGCTGCTCCAACCTGCTGTAAAATGCTTGATTTCGAGAGTGAGCGAAACTAATGAAAACATTGTTGGGGTAAAACCTAAAGGGAAAGACCTAGCACCAAATCCAATTTGCCATCTGATCTAACTTCTGGAGGCAGTCAAAATGATCCTTAGAATTCTTCCCTACCTTATTCCTGTGCTGAGATACAGGCTGCTCCAACCTGCTGTAAAATGCTTGATTTCGAGAGTGAGCGAAACTAATGAAAACATTGTTGGGGTAAAACCTAAAGGGAAAGACCTAGCACCAAATCCAATTTGCCATCTGATCTAACTTCTGGAGGCAGTCAAAATGATCCTTAGAATTCTTCCCTACCTTATTCCTGTGCTGAGATACAGGCTGCTCCAACCTGCTGTAAAATGCTTGCTTTCGAGAGTGAGCGAAACTAATGAAAACATTGTTGGGGTAAAACCTAAAGGGAAAGACCTAGCACCAAATCCAATTTGCCATCTGATCTAACTTCTGGAGGCAGTCAAAATGATCCTTAGAATTCTTCCCTACCTTGTTCCTGTGCTGAGATACAGGCTGCTCCAACCTGCTGTAAAATGCTTGATTTCGAGAGTGAGCGAAACTAATGAAAACATTGTTGGGGTAAAACCTAAAGGGAAAGACCTAGCACCAAATCCAATTTGCCATCTGATCTAACTTCTGGAGGCAGTCAAAATGAGTATTTGAATTCTTCCCTACCTTATTCCTGTGCTGAGATACAGGCTGCTCCAACCTGCTGTAAAATGCTTGATTTCGAGAGTGAGCGAAACTAATGAAAACATTGTTGGGGTAAAACCTAAAGGGAAAGACCTAGCACCAAATCCAATTTGCCATCTGATCTAACTTCTGGAGGCAGTCAAAATGAGTATTTGAATTCTTCCCTACCTTATTCCTGTGCTGAGATACAGGCTGCTCCAACCTGCTGTAAAATGCTTGATTTCGAGAGTGAGCGAAACTAATGAAAACATTGTTGGGGTAAAACCTAAAGGGAAAGACCTAGCACCAAATCCAATTTGCCATCTGATCTAACTTCTGGAGGCAGTCAAAATGATCCTTAGAATTCTTCCCTACCTTATTCCTGTGCTGAGATACAGGCTGCTCCAACCTGCTGTAAAATGCTTGATTTCGAGAGTGAGCGAAACTAATGAAAACATTGTTGGGGTAAAACCTAAAGGGAAAGACCTAGCACCAAATCCAATTTGCCATCTGATCTAACTTCTGGAGGCAGTCAAAATGATCCTTAGAATTCTTCCCTACCTTATTCCTGTGCTGAGATACAGGCTGCTCCAACCTGCTGTAAAATGCTTGATTTCGAGAGTGAGCGAAACTAATGAAAACATTGTTGGGGTAAAACCTAAAGGGAAAGACCTAGCACCAAATCCAATTTGCCATCTGATCTAACTTCTGGAGGCAGTCAAAATGATCCTTAGAATTCTTCCCTACCTTATTCCTGTGCTGAGATACAGGCTGCTCCAACCTGCTGTAAAATGCTTGATTTCGAGAGTGAGCGAAACTAATGAAAACATTGTTGGGGTAAAACCTAAAGGGAAAGACCTAGCACCAAATCCAATTTGCCATCTGATCTAACTTCTGGAGGCAGTCAAAATGATCCTTAGAATTCTTCCCTACCTTATTCCTGTGCTGAGATACAGGCTGCTCCAACCTGCTGTAAAATGCTTGATTTAGAGAGTGAGCGAAACTAATGAAAACATTGTTGGGGTAAAACCTAAAGGGAAAGACCTAGCACCAAATCCAATTTGCCATCTGATCTAACTTCTGGAGGCAGTCAAAATGATCCTTAGAATTCTTCCCTACCTTATTCCTGTGCTGAGATACAGGCTGCTCCAACCTGCTGTAAAATGCTTGATTTCGAGAGTGAGCGAAACTAATGAAAACATTGTTGGGGTAAAACCTAAAGGGAAAGACCTAGCACCAAATCCAATTTGCCATCTGATCTAACTTCTGGAGGCAGTCAAAATGATCCTTAGAATTCTTCCCTACCTTATTCCTGTGCTGAGATACAGGCTGCTCCAACCTGCTGTAAAATGCTTGATTTCGAGAGTGAGCGAAACTAATGAAAACATTGTTGGGGTAAAACCTAAAGGGAAAGACCTAGCACCAAATCCAATTTGCCATCTGATCTAACTTCTGGAGGCAGTCAAAATGATCCTTAGAATTCTTCCCTACCTTGTTCCTGTGCTGAGATACAGGCTGCTCCAACCTGCTGTAAAATGCTTGATTTCGAGAGTGAGCGAAACTAATGAAAACATTGTTGGGGTAAAACCTAAAGGGAAAGACCTAGCACCAAATCCAATTTGCCATCTGATCTAACTTCTGGAGGCAGTCAAAATGAGTATTTGAATTCTTCCCTACCTTATTCCTGTGCTGAGATACAGGCTGCTCCAACCTGCTGTAAAATGCTTGATTTCGAGAGTGAGCGAAACTAATGAAAACATTGTTGGGGTAAAACCTAAAGGGAAAGACCTAGCACCAAATCCAATTTGCCATCTGATCTAACTTCTGGAGGCAGTCAAAATGAGTATTTGAATTCTTCCCTACCTTATTCCTGTGCTGAGATACAGGCTGCTCCAACCTGCTGTAAAATGCTTGATTTCGAGAGTGAGCGAAACTAATGAAAACATTGTTGGGGTAAAACCTAAAGGGAAAGACCTAGCACCAAATCCAATTTGCCATCTGATCTAACTTCTGGAGGCAGTCAAAATGATCCTTAGAATTCTTCCCTACCTTATTCCTGTGCTGAGATACAGGCTGCTCCAACCTGCTGTAAAATGCTTGATTTCGAGAGTGAGCGAAACTAATGAAAACATTGTTGGGGTAAAACCTAAAGGGAAAGACCTAGCACCAAATCCAATTTGCCATCTGATCTAACTTCTGGAGGCAGTCAAAATGAGTATTTGAATTCTTCCCTACCTTATTCCTGTGCTGAGATACAGGCTGCTCCAACCTGCTGTAAAATGCTTGATTTCGAGAGTGAGCGAAACTAATGAAAACATTGTTGGGGTAAAACCTAAAGGGAAAGACCTAGCACCAAATCCAATTTGCCATCTGATCTAACTTCTGGAGGCAGTCAAAATGATCCTTAGAATTCTTCCCTACCTTATTCCTGTGCTGAGATACAGGCTGCTCCAACCTGCTGTAAAATGCTTGATTTCGAGAGTGAGCGAAACTAATGAAAACATTGTTGGGGTAAAACCTAAAGGGAAAGACCTAGCACCAAATCCAATTTGCCATCTGATCTAACTTCTGGAGGCAGTCAAAATGATCCTTAGAATTCTTCCCTACCTTATTCCTGTGCTGAGATACAGGCTGCTCCAACCTGCTGTAAAATGCTTGATTTCGAGAGTGAGCGAAACTAATGAAAACATTGTTGGGGTAAAACCTAAAGGGAAAGACCTAGCACCAAATCCAATTTGCCATCTGATCTAACTTCTGGAGGCAGTCAAAATGATCCTTAGAATTCTTCCCTACCTTATTCCTGTGCTGAGATACAGGCTGCTCCAACCTGCTGTAAAATGCTTGATTTCGAGAGTGAGCGAAACTAATGAAAACATTGTTGGGGTAAAACCTAAAGGGAAAGACCTAGCACCAAATCCAATTTGCCATCTGATCTAACTTCTGGAGGCAGTCAAAATGATCCTTAGAATTCTTCCCTACCTTATTCCTGTGCTGAGATACAGGCTGCTCCAACCTGCTGTAAAATGCTTGATTTCGAGAGTGAGCGAAACTAATGAAAACATTGTTGGGGTAAAACCTAAAGGGAAAGACCTAGCACCAAATCCAATTTGCCATCTGATCTAACTTCTGGAGGCAGTCAAAATGAGCCTTAGAATTCTTCCCTACCTTATTCCTGTGCTGAGATACAGGCTGCTCCAACCTGCTGTAAAATGCTTGATTTCGAGAGTGAGCGAAACTAATGAAAACATTGTTGGGGTAAAACCTAAAGGGAAAGACCTAGCACCAAATCCAATTTGCCATCTGATCTAACTTCTGGAGGCAGTCAAAATGATCCTTAGAATTCTTCCCTACCTTATTCCTGTGCTGAGATACAGGCTGCTCCAACCTGCTGTAAAATGCTTGATTTCGAGAGTGAGCGAAACTAATGAAAACATTGTTGGGGTAAAACCTAAAGGGAAAGACCTAGCACCAAATCCAATTTGCCATCTGATCTAACTTCTGGAGGCAGTCAAAATGATCCTTAGAATTCTTCCCTACCTTGTTCCTGTGCTGAGATACAGGCTGCTCCAACCTGCTGTAAAATGCTTGATTTCGAGAGTGAGCGAAACTAATGAAAACATTGTTGGGGTAAAACCTAAAGGGAAAGACCTAGCACCAAATCCAATTTGCCATCTGATCTAACTTCTGGAGGCAGTCAAAATGAGCCTTAGAATTCTTCCCTACCTTATTCCTGTGCTGAGATACAGGCTGCTCCAACCTGCTGTAAAATGCTTGATTTCGAGAGTGAGCGAAACTAATGAAAACATTGTTGGGGTAAAACCTAAAGGGAAAGACCTAGCACCAAATCCAATTTGCCATCTGATCTAACTTCTGGAGGCAGTCAAAATGAGCCTTAGAATTCTTCCCTACCTTATTCCTGTGCTGAGATACAGGCTGCTCCAACCTGCTGTAAAATGCTTGATTTCGAGAGTGAGCGAAACTAATGAAAACATTGTTGGGGTAAAACCTAAAGGGAAAGACCTAGCACCAAATCCAATTTGCCATCTGATCTAACTTCTGGAGGCAGTCAAAATGATCCTTAGAATTCTTCCCTACCTTATTCCTGTGCTGAGATACAGGCTGCTCCAACCTGCTGTAAAATGCTTGATTTCGAGAGTGAGCGAAACTAATGAAAACATTGTTGGGGTAAAACCTAAAGGGAAAGACCTAGCACCAAATCCAATTTGCCATCTGATCTAACTTCTGGAGGCAGTCAAAATGATCCTTAGAATTCTTCCCTACCTTATTCCTGTGCTGAGATACAGGCTGCTCCAACCTGCTGTAAAATGCTTGATTTCGAGAGTGAGCGAAACTAATGAAAACATTGTTGGGGTAAAACCTAAAGGGAAAGACCTAGCACCAAATCCAATTTGCCATCTGATCTAACTTCTGGAGGCAGTCAAAATGATCCTTAGAATTCTTCCCTACCTTATTCCTGTGCTGAGATACAGGCTGCTCCAACCTGCTGTAAAATGCTTGATTTCGAGAGTGAGCGAAACTAATGAAAACATTGTTGGGGTAAAACCTAAAGGGAAAGACCTAGCACCAAATCCAATTTGCCATCTGATCTAACTTCTGGAGGCAGTCAAAATGATCCTTAGAATTCTTCCCTACCTTATTCCTGTGCTGAGATACAGGCTGCTCCAACCTGCTGTAAAATGCTTGATTTCGAGAGTGAGCGAAACTAATGAAAACATTGTTGGGGTAAAACCTAAAGGGAAAGACCTAGCACCAAATCCAATTTGCCATCTGATCTAACTTCTGGAGGCAGTCAAAATGATCCTTAGAATTCTTCCCTACCTTATTCCTGTGCTGAGATACAGGCTGCTCCAACCTGCTGTAAAATGCTTGATTTCGAGAGTGAGCGAAACTAATGAAAACATTGTTGGGGTAAAACCTAAAGGGAAAGACCTAGCACCAAATCCAATTTGCCATCTGATCTAACTTCTGGAGGCAGTCAAAATGAGTATTTGAATTCTTCCCTACCTTATTCCTGTGCTGAGATACAGGCTGCTCCAACCTGCTGTAAAATGCTTGATTTCGAGAGTGAGCGAAACTAATGAAAACATTGTTGGGGTAAAACCTAAAGGGAAAGACCTAGCACCAAATCCAATTTGCCATCTGATCTAACTTCTGGAGGCAGTCAAAATGATCCTTAGAATTCTTCCCTACCTTATTCCTGTGCTGAGATACAGGCTGCTCCAACCTGCTGTAAAATGCTTGATTTCGAGAGTGAGCGAAACTAATGAAAACGTTGTTGGGGTAAAACCTAAAGGGAAAGACCTAGCACCAAATCCAATTTGCCATCTGATCTAACTTCTGGAGGCAGTCAAAATGATCCTTAGAATTCTTCCCTACCTTATTCCTGTGCTGAGATACAGGCTGCTCCAACCTGCTGTAAAATGCTTGATTTCGAGAGTGAGCGAAACTAATGAAAACATTGTTGGGGTAAAACCTAAAGGGAAAGACCTAGCACCAAATCCAATTTGCCATCTGATCTAACTTCTGGAGGCAGTCAAAATGATCCTTAGAATTCTTCCCTACCTTATTCCTGTGCTGAGATACAGGCTGCTCCAACCTGCTGTAAAATGCTTGATTTCGAGAGTGAGCGAAACTAATGAAAACATTGTTGGGGTAAAACCTAAAGGGAAAGACCTAGCACCAAATCCAATTTGCCATCTGATCTAACTTCTGGAGGCAGTCAAAATGATCCTTAGAATTCTTCCCTACCTTATTCCTGTGCTGAGATACAGGCTGCTCCAACCTGCTGTAAAATGCTTGATTTCGAGAGTGAGCGAAACTAATGAAAACGTTGTTGGGGTAAAACCTAAAGGGAAAGACCTAGCACCAAATCCAATTTGCCATCTGATCTAACTTCTGGAGGCAGTCAAAATGATCCTTAGAATTCTTCCCTACCTTATTCCTGTGCTGAGATACAGGCTGCTCCAACCTGCTGTAAAATGCTTGATTTCGAGAGTGAGCGAAACTAATGAAAATATTGTTGGGGTAAAACCTAAAGGGAAAGACCTAGCACCAAATCCAATTTGCCATCTGATCTAACTTCTGGAGGCAGTCAAAATGATCCTTAGAATTCTTCCCTACCTTATTCCTGTGCTGAGATACAGGCTGCTCCAACCTGCTGTAAAATGCTTGATTTCGAGAGTGAGCGAAACTAATGAAAACATTGTTGGGGTAAAACCTAAAGGGAAAGACCTAGCACCAAATCCAATTTGCCATCTGATCTAACTTCTGGAGGCAGTCAAAATGAGTATTTGAATTCTTCCCTACCTTATTCCTGTGCTGAGATACAGGCTGCTCCAACCTGCTGTAAAATGCTTGATTTCGAGAGTGAGCGAAACTAATGAAAACATTGTTGGGGTAAAACCTAAAGGGAAAGACCTAGCACCAAATCCAATTTGCCATCTGATCTAACTTCTGGAGGCAGTCAAAATGAGTATTTGAATTCTTCCCTACCTTATTCCTGTGCTGAGATACAGGCTGCTCCAACCTGCTGTAAAATGCTTGATTTCGAGAGTGAGCGAAACTAATGAAAACATTGTTGGGGTAAAACCTAAAGGGAAAGACCTAGCACCAAATCCAATTTGCCATCTGATCTAACTTCTGGAGGCAGTCAAAATGATCCTTAGAATTCTTCCCTACCTTATTCCTGTGCTGAGATACAGGCTGCTCCAACCTGCTGTAAAATGCTTGATTTCGAGAGTGAGCGAAACTAATGAAAACATTGTTGGGGTAAAACCTAAAGGGAAAGACCTAGCACCAAATCCAATTTGCCATCTGATCTAACTTCTGGAGGCAGTCAAAATGATCCTTAGAATTCTTCCCTACCTTATTCCTGTGCTGAGATACAGGCTGCTCCAACCTGCTGTAAAATGCTTGATTTCGAGAGTGAGCGAAACTAATGAAAACATTGTTGGGGTAAAACCTAAAGGGAAAGACCTAGCACCAAATCCAATTTGCCATCTGATCTAACTTCTGGAGGCAGTCAAAATGATCCTTAGAATTCTTCCCTACCTTGTTCCTGTGCTGAGATACAGGCTGCTCCAACCTGCTGTAAAATGCTTGATTTCGAGAGTGAGCGAAACTAATGAAAACATTGTTGGGGTAAAACCTAAAGGGAAAGACCTAGCACCAAATCCAATTTGCCATCTGATCTAACTTCTGGAGGCAGTCAAAATGATCCTTAGAATTCTTCCCTACCTTATTCCTGTGCTGAGATACAGGCTGCTCCAACCTGCTGTAAAATGCTTGATTTCGAGAGTGAGCGAAACTAATGAAAACATTGTTGGGGTAAAACCTAAAGGGAAAGACCTAGCACCAAATCCAATTTGCCATCTGATCTAACTTCTGGAGGCAGTCAAAATGATCCTTAGAATTCTTCCCTACCTTATTCCTGTGCTGAGATACAGGCTGCTCCAACCTGCTGTAAAATGCTTGATTTCGAGAGTGAGCGAAACTAATGAAAACATTGTTGGGGTAAAACCTAAAGGGAAAGACCTAGCACCAAATCCAATTTGCCATCTGATCTAACTTCTGGAGGCAGTCAAAATGATCCTTAGAATTCTTCCCTACCTTATTCCTGTGCTGAGATACAGGCTGCTCCAACCTGCTGTAAAATGCTTGATTTCGAGAGTGAGCGAAACTAATGAAAACATTGTTGGGGTAAAACCTAAAGGGAAAGACCTAGCACCAAATCCAATTTGCCATCTGATCTAACTTCTGGAGGCAGTCAAAATGATCCTTAGAATTCTTCCCTACCTTATTCCTGTGCTGAGATACAGGCTGCTCCAACCTGCTGTAAAATGCTTGATTTCGAGAGTGAGCGAAACTAATGAAAACATTGTTGGGGTAAAACCTAAAGGGAAAGACCTAGCACCAAATCCAATTTGCCATCTGATCTAACTTCTGGAGGCAGTCAAAATGATCCTTAGAATTCTTCCCTACCTTATTCCTGTGCTGAGATACAGGCTGCTCCAACCTGCTGTAAAATGCTTGATTTCGAGAGTGAGCGAAACTAATGAAAACATTGTTGGGGTAAAACCTAAAGGGAAAGACCTAGCACCAAATCCAATTTGCCATCTGATCTAACTTCTGGAGGCAGTCAAAATGATCCTTAGAATTCTTCCCTACCTTATTCCTGTGCTGAGATACAGGCTGCTCCAACCTGCTGTAAAATGCTTGATTTCGAGAGTGAGCGAAACTAATGAAAACATTGTTGGGGTAAAACCTAAAGGGAAAGACCTAGCACCAAATCCAATTTGCCATCTGATCTAACTTCTGGAGGCAGTCAAAATGATCCTTAGAATTCTTCCCTACCTTATTCCTGTGCTGAGATACAGGCTGCTCCAACCTGCTGTAAAATGCTTGATTTCGAGAGTGAGCGAAACTAATGAAAACATTGTTGGGGTAAAACCTAAAGGGAAAGACCTAGCACCAAATCCAATTTGCCATCTGATCTAACTTCTGGAGGCAGTCAAAATGAGTATTTGAATTCTTCCCTACCTTATTCCTGTGCTGAGATACAGGCTGCTCCAACCTGCTGTAAAATGCTTGATTTCGAGAGTGAGCGAAACTAATGAAAACATTGTTGGGGTAAAACCTAAAGGGAAAGACCTAGCACCAAATCCAATTTGCCATCTGATCTAACTTCTGGAGGCAGTCAAAATGATCCTTAGAATTCTTCCCTACCTTATTCCTGTGCTGAGATACAGGCTGCTCCAACCTGCTGTAAAATGCTTGATTTCGAGAGTGAGCGAAACTAATGAAAACGTTGTTGGGGTAAAACCTAAAGGGAAAGACCTAGCACCAAATCCAATTTGCCATCTGATCTAACTTCTGGAGGCAGTCAAAATGATCCTTAGAATTCTTCCCTACCTTATTCCTGTGCTGAGATACAGGCTGCTCCAACCTGCTGTAAAATGCTTGATTTCGAGAGTGAGCGAAACTAATGAAAACATTGTTGGGGTAAAACCTAAAGGGAAAGACCTAGCACCAAATCCAATTTGCCATCTGATCTAACTTCTGGAGGCAGTCAAAATGATCCTTAGAATTCTTCCCTACCTTATTCCTGTGCTGAGATACAGGCTGCTCCAACCTGCTGTAAAATGCTTGATTTCGAGAGTGAGCGAAACTAATGAAAACATTGTTGGGGTAAAACCTAAAGGGAAAGACCTAGCACCAAATCCAATTTGCCATCTGATCTAACTTCTGGAGGCAGTCAAAATGATCCTTAGAATTCTTCCCTACCTTATTCCTGTGCTGAGATACAGGCTGCTCCAACCTGCTGTAAAATGCTTGATTTCGAGAGTGAGCGAAACTAATGAAAACATTGTTGGGGTAAAACCTAAAGGGAAAGACCTAGCACCAAATCCAATTTGCCATCTGATCTAACTTCTGGAGGCAGTCAAAATGATCCTTAGAATTCTTCCCTACCTTATTCCTGTGCTGAGATACAGGCTGCTCCAACCTGCTGTAAAATGCTTGATTTCGAGAGTGAGCGAAACTAATGAAAACATTGTTGGGGTAAAACCTAAAGGGAAAGACCTAGCACCAAATCCAATTTGCCATCTGATCTAACTTCTGGAGGCAGTCAAAATGATCCTTAGAATTCTTCCCTACCTTATTCCTGTGCTGAGATACAGGCTGCTCCAACCTGCTGTAAAATGCTTGATTTCGAGAGTGAGCGAAACTAATGAAAACATTGTTGGGGTAAAACCTAAAGGGAAAGACCTAGCACCAAATCCAATTTGCCATCTGATCTAACTTCTGGAGGCAGTCAAAATGATCCTTAGAATTCTTCCCTACCTTATTCCTGTGCTGAGATACAGGCTGCTCCAACCTGCTGTAAAATGCTTGATTTCGAGAGTGAGCGAAACTAATGAAAACGTTGTTGGGGTAAAACCTAAAGGGAAAGACCTAGCACCAAATCCAATTTGCCATCTGATCTAACTTCTGGAGGCAGTCAAAATGATCCTTAGAATTCTTCCCTACCTTATTCCTGTGCTGAGATACAGGCTGCTCCAACCTGCTGTAAAATGCTTGATTTCGAGAGTGAGCGAAACTAATGAAAACATTGTTGGGGTAAAACCTAAAGGGAAAGACCTAGCACCAAATCCAATTTGCCATCTGATCTAACTTCTGGAGGCAGTCAAAATGATCCTTAGAATTCTTCCCTACCTTATTCCTGTGCTGAGATACAGGCTGCTCCAACCTGCTGTAAAATGCTTGATTTCGAGAGTGAGCGAAACTAATGAAAACATTGTTGGGGTAAAACCTAAAGGGAAAGACCTAGCACCAAATCCAATTTGCCATCTGATCTAACTTCTGGAGGCAGTCAAAATGATCCTTAGAATTCTTCCCTACCTTATTCCTGTGCTGAGATACAGGCTGCTCCAACCTGCTGTAAAATGCTTGATTTCGAGAGTGAGCGAAACTAATGAAAACGTTGTTGGGGTAAAACCTAAAGGGAAAGACCTAGCACCAAATCCAATTTGCCATCTGATCTAACTTCTGGAGGCAGTCAAAATGATCCTTAGAATTCTTCCCTACCTTATTCCTGTGCTGAGATACAGGCTGCTCCAACCTGCTGTAAAATGCTTGATTTCGAGAGTGAGCGAAACTAATGAAAATATTGTTGGGGTAAAACCTAAAGGGAAAGACCTAGCACCAAATACAATTTGCCATCTGATCTAACTTCTGGAGGCAGTCAAAATGATCCTTAGAATTCTTCCCTACCTTATTCCTGTGCTGAGATACAGGCTGCTCCAACCTGCTGTAAAATGCTTGATTTCGAGAGTGAGCGAAACTAATGAAAACATTGTTGGGGTAAAACCTAAAGGGAAAGACCTAGCACCAAATCCAATTTGCCATCTGATCTAACTTCTGGAGGCAGTCAAAATGATCCTTAGAATTCTTCCCTACCTTATTCCTGTGCTGAGATACAGGCTGCTCCAACCTGCTGTAAAATGCTTGATTTCGAGAGTGAGCGAAACTAATGAAAACATTGTTGGGGTAAAACCTAAAGGGAAAGACCTAGCACCAAATCCAATTTGCCATCTGATCTAACTTCTGGAGGCAGTCAAAATGATCCTTAGAATTCTTCCCTACCTTATTCCTGTGCTGAGATACAGGCTGCTCCAACCTGCTGTAAAATGCTTGATTTCGAGAGTGAGCGAAACTAATGAAAACATTGTTGGGGTAAAACCTAAAGGGAAAGACCTAGCACCAAATCCAATTTGCCATCTGATCTAACTTCTGGAGGCAGTCAAAATGATCCTTAGAATTCTTCCCTACCTTATTCCTGTGCTGAGATACAGGCTGCTCCAACCTGCTGTAAAATGCTTGATTTCGAGAGTGAGCGAAACTAATGAAAACATTGTTGGGGTAAAACCTAAAGGGAAAGACCTAGCACCAAATCCAATTTGCCATCTGATCTAACTTCTGGAGGCAGTCAAAATGATCCTTAGAATTCTTCCCTACCTTATTCCTGTGCTGAGATACAGGCTGCTCCAACCTGCTGTAAAATGCTTGATTTCGAGAGTGAGCGAAACTAATGAAAACATTGTTGGGGTAAAACCTAAAGGGAAAGACCTAGCACCAAATCCAATTTGCCATCTGATCTAACTTCTGGAGGCAGTCAAAATGATCCTTAGAATTCTTCCCTACCTTATTCCTGTGCTGAGATACAGGCTGCTCCAACCTGCTGTAAAATGCTTGATTTCGAGAGTGAGCGAAACTAATGAAAACATTGTTGGGGTAAAACCTAAAGGGAAAGACCTAGCACCAAATCCAATTTGCCATCTGATCTAACTTCTGGAGGCAGTCAAAATGATCCTTAGAATTCTTCCCTACCTTATTCCTGTGCTGAGATACAGGCTGCTCCAACCTGCTGTAAAATGCTTGATTTCGAGAGTGAGCGAAACTAATGAAAACATTGTTGGGGTAAAACCTAAAGGGAAAGACCTAGCACCAAATCCAATTTGCCATCTGATCTAACTTCTGGAGGCAGTCAAAATGATCCTTAGAATTCTTCCCTACCTTATTCCTGTGCTGAGATACAGGCTGCTCCAACCTGCTGTAAAATGCTTGATTTCGAGAGTGAGCGAAACTAATGAAAACATTGTTGGGGTAAAACCTAAAGGGAAAGACCTAGCACCAAATCCAATTTGCCATCTGATCTAACTTCTGGAGGCAGTCAAAATGATCCTTAGAATTCTTCCCTACCTTATTCCTGTGCTGAGATACAGGCTGCTCCAACCTGCTGTAAAATGCTTGCTTTCGAGAGTGAGCGAAACTAATGAAAACATTGTTGGGGTAAAACCTAAAGGGAAAGACCTAGCACCAAATCCAATTTGCCATCTGATCTAACTTCTGGAGGCAGTCAAAATGATCCTTAGAATTCTTCCCTACCTTATTCCTGTGCTGAGATACAGGCTGCTCCAACCTGCTGTAAAATGCTTGATTTCGAGAGTGAGCGAAACTAATGAAAACATTGTTGGGGTAAAACCTAAAGGGAAAGACCTAGCACCAAATCCAATTTGCCATCTGATCTAACTTCTGGAGGCAGTCAAAATGATCCTTAGAATTCTTCCCTACCTTATTCCTGTGCTGAGATACAGGCTGCTCCAACCTGCTGTAAAATGCTTGATTTCGAGAGTGAGCGAAACTAATGAAAACATTGTTGGGGTAAAACCTAAAGGGAAAGACCTAGCACCAAATCCAATTTGCCATCTGATCTAACTTCTGGAGGCAGTCAAAATGATCCTTAGAATTCTTCCCTACCTTATTCCTGTGCTGAGATACAGGCTGCTCCAACCTGCTGTAAAATGCTTGATTTCGAGAGTGAGCGAAACTAATGAAAACATTGTTGGGGTAAAACCTAAAGGGAAAGACCTAGCACCAAATCCAATTTGCCATCTGATCTAACTTCTGGAGGCAGTCAAAATGATCCTTAGAATTCTTCCCTACCTTATTCCTGTGCTGAGATACAGGCTGCTCCAACCTGCTGTAAAATGCTTGATTTCGAGAGTGAGCGAAACTAATGAAAACATTGTTGGGGTAAAACCTAAAGGGAAAGACCTAGCACCAAATCCAATTTGCCATCTGATCTAACTTCTGGAGGCAGTCAAAATGATCCTTAGAATTCTTCCCTACCTTATTCCTGTGCTGAGATACAGGCTGCTCCAACCTGCTGTAAAATGCTTGATTTCGAGAGTGAGCGAAACTAATGAAAACATTGTTGGGGTAAAACCTAAAGGGAAAGACCTAGCACCAAATCCAATTTGCCATCTGATCTAACTTCTGGAGGCAGTCAAAATGAGTATTTGAATTCTTCCCTACCTTATTCCTGTGCTGAGATACAGGCTGCTCCAACCTGCTGTAAAATGCTTGATTTCGAGAGTGAGCGAAACTAATGAAAACATTGTTGGGGTAAAACCTAAAGGGAAAGACCTAGCACCAAATCCAATTTGCCATCTGATCTAACTTCTGGAGGCAGTCAAAATGATCCTTAGAATTCTTCCCTACCTTATTCCTGTGCTGAGATACAGGCTGCTCCAACCTGCTGTAAAATGCTTGATTTCGAGAGTGAGCGAAACTAATGAAAACATTGTTGGGGTAAAACCTAAAGGGAAAGACCTAGCACCAAATCCAATTTGCCATCTGATCTAACTTCTGGAGGCAGTCAAAATGATCCTTAGAATTCTTCCCTACCTTATTCCTGTGCTGAGATACAGGCTGCTCCAACCTGCTGTAAAATGCTTGATTTCGAGAGTGAGCGAAACTAATGAAAACATTGTTGGGGTAAAACCTAAAGGGAAAGACCTAGCACCAAATCCAATTTGCCATCTGATCTAACTTCTGGAGGCAGTCAAAATGAGTATTTGAATTCTTCCCTACCTTATTCCTGTGCTGAGATACAGGCTGCTCCAACCTGCTGTAAAATGCTTGATTTCGAGAGTGAGCGAAACTAATGAAAACATTGTTGGGGTAAAACCTAAAGGGAAAGACCTAGCACCAAATCCAATTTGCCATCTGATCTAACTTCTGGAGGCAGTCAAAATGATCCTTAGAATTCTTCCCTACCTTATTCCTGTGCTGAGATACAGGCTGCTCCAACCTGCTGTAAAATGCTTGATTTCGAGAGTGAGCGAAACTAATGAAAACATTGTTGGGGTAAAACCTAAAGGGAAAGACCTAGCACCAAATCCAATTTGCCATCTGATCTAACTTCTGGAGGCAGTCAAAATGATCCTTAGAATTCTTCCCTACCTTATTCCTGTGCTGAGATACAGGCTGCTCCAACCTGCTGTAAAATGCTTGATTTCGAGAGTGAGCGAAACTAATGAAAACATTGTTGGGGTAAAACCTAAAGGGAAAGACCTAGCACCAAATCCAATTTGCCATCTGATCTAACTTCTGGAGGCAGTCAAAATGATCCTTAGAATTCTTCCCTACCTTATTCCTGTGCTGAGATACAGGCTGCTCCAACCTGCTGTAAAATGCTTGCTTTCGAGAGTGAGCGAAACTAATGAAAACATTGTTGGGGTAAAACCTAAAGGGAAAGACCTAGCACCAAATCCAATTTGCCATCTGATCTAACTTCTGGAGGCAGTCAAAATGATCCTTAGAATTCTTCCCTACCTTATTCCTGTGCTGAGATACAGGCTGCTCCAACCTGCTGTAAAATGCTTGATTTCGAGAGTGAGCGAAACTAATGAAAACATTGTTGGGGTAAAACCTAAAGGGAAAGACCTAGCACCAAATCCAATTTGCCATCTGATCTAACTTCTGGAGGCAGTCAAAATGATCCTTAGAATTCTTCCCTACCTTATTCCTGTGCTGAGATACAGGCTGCTCCAACCTGCTGTAAAATGCTTGATTTCGAGAGTGAGCGAAACTAATGAAAACATTGTTGGGGTAAAACCTAAAGGGAAAGACCTAGCACCAAATCCAATTTGCCATCTGATCTAACTTCTGGAGGCAGTCAAAATGATCCTTAGAATTCTTCCCTACCTTATTCCTGTGCTGAGATACAGGCTGCTCCAACCTGCTGTAAAATGCTTGATTTCGAGAGTGAGCGAAACTAATGAAAACATTGTTGGGGTAAAACCTAAAGGGAAAGACCTAGCACCAAATCCAATTTGCCATCTGATCTAACTTCTGGAGGCAGTCAAAATGATCCTTAGAATTCTTCCCTACCTTATTCCTGTGCTGAGATACAGGCTGCTCCAACCTGCTGTAAAATGCTTGATTTCGAGAGTGAGCGAAACTAATGAAAACATTGTTGGGGTAAAACCTAAAGGGAAAGACCTAGCACCAAATCCAATTTGCCATCTGATCTAACTTCTGGAGGCAGTCAAAATGATCCTTAGAATTCTTCCCTACCTTATTCCTGTGCTGAGATACAGGCTGCTCCAACCTGCTGTAAAATGCTTGATTTCGAGAGTGAGCGAAACTAATGAAAAACATTGTTGGGGTAAAACCTAAAGGGAAAGACCTAGCACCAAATCCAATTTGCCATCTGATCTAACTTCTGGAGGCAGTCAAAATGATCCTTAGAATTCTTCCCTACCTTATTCCTGTGCTGAGATACAGGCTGCTCCAACCTGCTGTAAAATGCTTGATTTCGAGAGTGAGCGAAACTAATGAAAACATTGTTGGGGTAAAACCTAAAGGGAAAGACCTAGCACCAAATCCAATTTGCCATCTGATCTAACTTCTGGAGGCAGTCAAAATGATCCTTAGAATTCTTCCCTACCTTATTCCTGTGCTGAGATACAGGCTGCTCCAACCTGCTGTAAAATGCTTGATTTCGAGAGTGAGCGAAACTAATGAAAACATTGCTGGGGTAAAACCTAAAGGGAAAGACCTAGCACCAAATCCAATTTGCCATCTGATCTAACTTCTGGAGGCAGTCAAAATGATCCTTAGAATTCTTCCCTACCTTATTCCTGTGCTGAGATACAGGCTGCTCCAACCTGCTGTAAAATGCTTGATTTCGAGAGTGAGCGAAACTAATGAAAACATTGTTGGGGTAAAACCTAAAGGGAAAGACCTAGCACCAAATCCAATTTGCCATCTGATCTAACTTCTGGAGGCAGTCAAAATGATCCTTAGAATTCTTCCCTACCTTATTCCTGTGCTGAGATACAGGCTGCTCCAACCTGCTGTAAAATGCTTGATTTCGAGAGTGAGCGAAACTAATGAAAACATTGTTGGGGTAAAAACCTAAAGGGAAAGACCTAGCACCAAATCCAATTTGCCATCTGATCTAACTTCTGGAGGCAGTCAAAATGATCCTTAGAATTCTTCCCTACCTTATTCCTGTGCTGAGATACAGGCTGCTCCAACCTGCTGTAAAATGCTTGATTTCGAGAGTGAGCGAAACTAATGAAAACATTGTTGGGGTAAAACCTAAAGGGAAAGACCTAGCACCAAATCCAATTTGCCATCTGATCTAACATCTGGAGGCAGTCAAAATGATCCTTAGAATTCTTCCCTACCTTATTCCTGTGCTGAGATACAGGCTGCTCCAACCTGCTGTAAAATGCTTGATTTCGAGAGTGAGCGAAACTAATGAAAACATTGTTGGGGTAAAACCTAAAGGGAAAGACCTAGCACCAAATCCAATTTGCCATCTGATCTAACTTCTGGAGGCAGTCAAAATGATCCTTAGAATTCTTCCCTACCTTATTCCTGTGCTGAGATACAGGCTGCTCCAACCTGCTGTAAAATGCTTGATTTCGAGAGTGAGCGAAACTAATGAAAACATTGTTGGGGTAAAACCTAAAGGGAAAGACCTAGCACCAAATCCAATTTGCCATCTGATCTAACTTCTGGAGGCAGTCAAAATGATCCTTAGAATTCTTCCCTACCTTATTCCTGTGCTGAGATACAGGCTGCTCCAACCTGCTGTAAAATGCTTGATTTCGAGAGTGAGCGAAACTAATGAAAACATTGTTGGGGTAAAACCTAAAGGGAAAGACCTAGCACCAAATCCAATTTGCCATCTGATCTAACTTCTGGAGGCAGTCAAAATGATCCTTAGAATTCTTCCCTACCTTATTCCTGTGCTGAGATACAGGCTGCTCCAACCTGCTGTAAAATGCTTGATTTCGAGAGTGAGCGAAACTAATGAAAACATTGTTGGGGTAAAATCTAAAAGGGAAAGACCTAGCACCAAATCCAATTTGCCATCTGATCTAACTTCTGGAGGCAGTCAAAATGAGTATTTGAATTCTTCCCTACCTTATTCCTGTGCTGAGATACAGGCTGCTCCAACCTGCTGTAAAATGCTTGATTTCGAGAGTGAGCGAAACTAATGAAAACATTGTTGGGGTAAAACCTAAAGGGAAAGACCTAGCACCAAATCCAATTTGCCATCTGATCTAACTTCTGGAGGCAGTCAAAATGATCCTTAGAATTCTTCCCTACCTTATTCCTGTGCTGAGATACAGGCTGCTCCAACCTGCTATAAAATGCTTGATTTCGAGAGTGAGCGAAACTAATGAAAACATTGTTGGGGTAAAACCTAAAGGGAAAGACCTAGCACCAAATCCAATTTGCCATCTGATCTAACTTCTGGAGGCAGTCAAAATGATCCTTAGAATTCTTCCCTACCTTATTCCTGTGCTGAGATACAGGCTGCTCCAACCTACTGTAAAATGCTTGATTTCGAGAGTGAGCGAAACTAATGAAAACATTGCTGGGGTAAAACCTAAAGGGAAAGACCTAGCACCAAATCCAATTTGCCATCTGATCTAACTTCTGGAGGCAGTCAAAAATGAGTATTTGAATTCTTCCCTACCTTATTCCTGTGCTGAGATACAGGCTGCTCCAACCTGCTGTAAAATGCTTGATTTCGAGAGTGAGCGAAACTAATGAAAACATTGCTAGGGTAAACCTAAAGGGAAAGACCTAGCACCAAATCCAATTTGCCATCTGATCTAACTTCTGGAGGCAGTCAAAATGAGTATTTGAATTCTTCCCTACCTTATTCCTGTGCTGAGATACAGGCTGCTCCAACCTGCTGTAAAATGCTTGATTTCGAGAGTGAGCGAAACTAATGAAAACATTGTTGGGGTAAAACCTAAAGGGAAAGACCTAGCACCAAATCCAATTTGCCATCTGATCTAACTTCTGGAGGCAGTCAAAATGATCCTTAGAATTCTTCCCTACCTTATTCCTGTGCTGAGATACAGGCTGCTCCAACCTGCTGTAAAATGCTTGATTTCGAGAGTGAGCGAAACTAATGAAAACATTGTTGGGGTAAAACCTAAAGGGAAAGACCTAGCACCAAATCCAATTTGCCATCTGATCTAACTTCTGGAGGCAGTCAAAATGATCCTTAGAATTCTTCCCTACCTTATTCCTGTGCTGAGATACAGGCTGCTCCAACCTGCTGTAAAATGCTTGATTTTCGAGAGTGAGCGAAACTAATGAAAACATTGTTGGGGGTAAAACCTAAAGGGAAAGACCTAGCACCAAATCCAATTTGCCATCTGAATCTAACTTCTGGAGGCAGTCAAAATGATCCTTAGAATTCTTCCCTACCTTATTCCTGTGCTGAGATACAGGCTGCTCCAACCTGCTGTAAAATGCTTGCTTTCGAGAGTGAGCGAAACTAATGAAAACATTGTTGGGGTAAAACCTAAAGGGAAAGACCTAGCACCAAATCCAATTTGCCATCTGATCTAACTTCTGGAGGCAGTCAAAATGAGTATTTGAATTCCTCCCTACCTTATTCCTGTGCTGAGATACAGGCTGCTCCAACCTGCTGTAAAATGCTTGATTTCGAGAGTGAGCGAAACTAATGAAAACATTGTTGGGGTAAAACCTAAAGGGAAAGACCTAGCACCAATCCAATTTGCCATCTGATCTAACTTCTGGAGGCAGTCAAAATGATCCTTAGAATTCTTCCCTACCTTATTCCTGTGCTGAGATACAGGCTGCTCCAACCTGCTGTAAAATGCTTGATTTCGAGAGTGAGCGAAACTAATGAAAACATTGTTGGGGTAAAACCTAAAGGGAAAGACCTAGCACCAAATCCAATTTGCCATCTGATCTAACTTCTGGAGGCAGTCAAAATGATCCTTAGAATTCTTCCCTACCTTATTCCTGTGCTGAGATACAGGCTGCTCCAACCTGCTGTAAAATGCTTGATTTCGAGAGTGAGCGAAACTAATGAAAACATTGTTGGGGTAAAACCTAAAGGGAAAGACCTAGCACCAAATCCAATTTGCCATCTGATCTAACTTCTGGAGGCAGTCAAAATGATCCTTAGAATTCTTCCCTACCTTATTCCTGTGCTGAGATACAGGCTGCTCCAACCTGCTGTAAAATGCTTGCTTTCGAGAGTGAGCGAAACTAATGAAAACATTGTTGGGGTAAAACCTAAAGGGAAAGACCTAGCACCAAATCCAATTTGCCATCTGATCTAACTTCTGGAGGCAGTCAAAATGATCCTTAGAATTCTTCCCTACCTTATTCCTGTGCTGAGATACAGGCTGCTCAACTCTGCTGTAAAATGCTTGATTTCGAGAGTGAGCGAAACTAATGAAAACATTGTTGGGGTAAAACCTAAAGGGAAAGACCTAGCACCAAATCCAATTTGCCATCTGATCTAACTTCTGGAGGCAGTCAAAATGATCCTTAGAATTCTTCCCTACCTTATTCCTGTGCTGAGATACAGGCTGCTCCAACCTGCTGTAAAATGCTTGATTTCGAGAGTGAGCGAAACTAATGAAAACATTGTTGGGGTAAAACCTAAAGGGAAAGACCTAGCACCAAATCCAATTTGCCATCTGATCTAACTTCTGGAGGCAGTCAAAATGATCCTTAGAATTCTTCCCTACCTTATTCCTGTGCTGAGATACAGGCTGCTCCAACCTGCTGTAAAATGCTTGATTTCGAGAGTGAGCGAAACTAATGAAAACATTGTTGGGGTAAAACCTAAAGGGAAAGACCTAGCACCAAATCCAATTTGCCATCTGATCTAACTTCTGGAGGCAGTCAAAATGATCCTTAGAATTCTTCCCTACCTTATTCCTGTGCTGAGATACAGGCTGCTCCAACCTGCTGTAAAATGCTTGATTTCGAGAGTGAGCGAAACTAATGAAAACATTGTTGGGGTAAAACCTAAAGGGAAAGACCTAGCACCAAATCCAATTTGCCATCTGATCTAACTTCTGGAGGCAGTCAAAATGATCCTTAGAATTCTTCCCTACCTTATTCCTGTGCTGAGATACAGGCTGCTCCAACCTGCTGTAAAATGCTTGATTTCGAGAGTGAGCGAAACTAATGAAAACATTGTTGGGGTAAAACCTAAAGGGAAAGACCTAGCACCAAATCCAATTTGCCATCTGATCTAACTTCTGGAGGCAGTCAAAATGATCCTTAGAATTCTTCCCTACCTTATTCCTGTGCTGAGATACAGGCTGCTCCAACCTGCTGTAAAATGCTTGATTTCGAGAGTGAGCGAAACTAATGAAAACATTGTTGGGGTAAAACCTAAAGGGAAAGACCTAGCACCAAATCCAATTTGCCATCTGATCTAACTTCTGGAGGCAGTCAAAATGATCCTTAGAATTCTTCCCTACCTTATTCCTGTGCTGAGATACAGGCTGCTCCAACCTGCTGTAAAATGCTTGATTTCGAGAGTGAGCTTAACTAATGAAAACGTTGTTGGGGTAAAACCTAAAGGGAAAGACCTAGCACCAAATCCAATTTGCCATCTGATCTAACTTCTGGAGGCAGTCAAAATGAGTATTTGAATTCTTCCCTACCTTATTCCTGTGCTGAGATACAGGCTGCTCCAACCTGCTGTAAAATGCTTGATTTCGAGAGTGAGCGAAACTAATGAAAACATTGTTGGGGTAAAACCTAAAGGGAAAGACCTAGCACCAAATCCAATTTGCCATCTGATCTAACTTCTGGAGGCAGTCAAAATGATCCTTAGAATTCTTCCCTACCTTATTCCTGTGCTGAGATACAGGCTGCTCCAACCTGCTGTAAAATGCTTGATTTCGAGAGTGAGCGAAACTAATGAAAACATTGTTGGGGTAAAACCTAAAGGGAAAGACCTAGCACCAAATCCAATTTGCCATCTGATCTAACTTCTGGAGGCAGTCAAAATGATCCTTAGAATTCTTCCCTACCTTATTCCTGTGCTGAGATACAGGCTGCTCCAACCTGCTGTAAAATGCTTGATTTCGAGAGTGAGCGAAACTAATGAAAACATTGTTGGGGTAAAACCTAAAGGGAAAGACCTAGCACCAAATCCAATTTGCCATCTGATCTAACTTCTGGAGGCAGTCAAAATGATCCTTAGAATTCTTCCCTACCTTATTCCTGTGCTGAGATACAGGCTGCTCCAACCTGCTGTAAAATGCTTGCTTTCGAGAGTGAGCGAAACTAATGAAAACATTGTTGGGGTAAAACCTAAAGGGAAAGACCTAGCACCAAATCCAATTTGCCATCTGATCTAACTTCTGGAGGCAGTCAAAATGAGTATTTGAATTCCTCCCTACCTTATTCCTGTGCTGAGATACAGGCTGCTCCAACCTGCTGTAAAATGCTTGATTTCGAGAGTGAGCGAAACTAATGAAAACATTGTTGGGGTAAAACCTAAAGGGAAAGACCTAGCACCAAATCCAATTTGCCATCTGATCTAACTTCTGGAGGCAGTCAAAATGATCCTTAGAATTCTTCCCTACCTTATTCCTGTGCTGAGATACAGGCTGCTCCAACCTGCTGTAAAATGCTTGATTTCGAGAGTGAGCGAAACTAATGAAAACATTGTTGGGGTAAAACCTAAAGGGAAAGACCTAGCACCAAATCCAATTTGCCATCTGATCTAACTTCTGGAGGCAGTCAAAATGATCCTTAGAATTCTTCCCTACCTTATTCCTGTGCTGAGATACAGGCTGCTCCAACCTGCTGTAAAATGCTTGATTTCGAGAGTGAGCGAAACTAATGAAAACATTGTTGGGGTAAAACCTAAAGGGAAAGACCTAGCACCAAATCCAATTTGCCATCTGATCTAACTTCTGGAGGCAGTCAAAATGAGTATTTGAATTCTTCCCTACCTTATTCCTGTGCTGAGATACAGGCTGCTCCAACCTGCTGTAAAATGCTTGCTTTCGAGAGTGAGCGAAACTAATGAAAACATTGTTGGGGTAAAACCTAAAGGGAAAGACCTAGCACCAAATCCAATTTGCCATCTGATCTAACTTCTGGAGGCAGTCAAAATGATCCTTAGAATTCTTCCCTACCTTATTCCTGTGCTGAGATACAGGCTGCTCCAACCTGCTGTAAAATGCTTGATTTCGAGAGTGAGCGAAACTAATGAAAACATTGTTGGGGTAAAACCTAAAGGGAAAGACCTAGCACCAAATCCAATTTGCCATCTGATCTAACTTCTGGAGGCAGTCAAAATGATCCTTAGAATTCTTCCCTACCTTATTCCTGTGCTGAGATACAGGCTGCTCCAACCTGCTGTAAAATGCTTGATTTCGAGAGTGAGCGAAACTAATGAAAACATTGTTGGGGTAAAACCTAAAGGGAAAGACCTAGCACCAAATCCAATTTGCCATCTGATCTAACTTCTGGAGGCAGTCAAAATGATCCTTAGAATTCTTCCCTACCTTATTCCTGTGCTGAGATACAGGCTGCTCCAACCTGCTGTAAAATGCTTGATTTCGAGAGTGAGCGAAACTAATGAAAACATTGTTGGGGTAAAACCTAAAGGGAAAGACCTAGCACCAAATCCAATTTGCCATCTGATCTAACTTCTGGAGGCAGTCAAAATGATCCTTAGAATTCTTCCCTACCTTATTCCTGTGCTGAGATACAGGCTGCTCCAACCTGCTGTAAAATGCTTGATTTCGAGAGTGAGCGAAACTAATGAAAACATTGTTGGGGTAAAACCTAAAGGGAAAGACCTAGCACCAAATCCAATTTGCCATCTGATCTAACTTCTGGAGGCAGTCAAAATGATCCTTAGAATTCTTCCCTACCTTATTCCTGTGCTGAGATACAGGCTGCTCCAACCTGCTGTAAAATGCTTGATTTCGAGAGTGAGCGAAACTAATGAAAACATTGTTGGGGTAAAACCTAAAGGGAAAGACCTAGCACCAAATCCAATTTGCCATCTGATCTAACTTCTGGAGGCAGTCAAAATGATCCTTAGAATTCTTCCCTACCTTATTCCTGTGCTGAGATACAGGCTGCTCCAACCTGCTGTAAAATGCTTGATTTCGAGAGTGAGCGAAACTAATGAAAACATTGTTGGGGTAAAACCTAAAGGGAAAGACCTAGCATCAAATCCAATTTGCCATCTGATCTAACTTCTGGAGGCAGTCAAAATGATCCTTAGAATTCTTCCCTACCTTATTCCTGTGCTGAGATACAGGCTGCTCCAACCTGCTGTAAAATGCTTGATTTCGAGAGTGAGCTTAACTAATGAAAACGTTGTTGGGGTAAAACCTAAAGGGAAAGACCTAGCACCAAATCCAATTTGCCATCTGATCTAACTTCTGGAGGCAGTCAAAATGAGTATTTGAATTCTTCCCTACCTTATTCCTGTGCTGAGATACAGGCTGCTCCAACCTGCTGTAAAATGCTTGATTTCGAGAGTGAGCGAAACTAATGAAAACATTGTTGGGGTAAAACCTAAAGGGAAAGACCTAGCACCAAATCCAATTTGCCATCTGATCTAACTTCTGGAGGCAGTCAAAATGATCCTTAGAATTCTTCCCTACCTTATTCCTGTGCTGAGATACAGGCTGCTCCAACCTGCTGTAAAATGCTTGATTTCGAGAGTGAGCGAAACTAATGAAAACATTGTTGGGGTAAAACCTAAAGGGAAAGACCTAGCACCAAATCCAATTTGCCATCTGATCTAACTTCTGGAGGCAGTCAAAATGATCCTTAGAATTCTTCCCTACCTTATTCCTGTGCTGAGATACAGGCTGCTCCAACCTGCTGTAAAATGCTTGATTTCGAGAGTGAGCGAAACTAATGAAAACATTGTTGGGGTAAAACCTAAAGGGAAAGACCTAGCACCAAATCCAATTTGCCATCTGATCTAACTTCTGGAGGCAGTCAAAATGATCCTTAGAATTCTTCCCTACCTTATTCCTGTGCTGAGATACAGGCTGCTCCAACCTGCTGTAAAATGCTTGATTTCGAGAGTGAGCGAAACTAATGAAAACATTGTTGGGGTAAAACCTAAAGGGAAAGACCTAGCACCAAATCCAATTTGCCATCTGATCTAACTTCTGGAGGCAGTCAAAATGATCCTTAGAATTCTTCCCTACCTTATTCCTGTGCTGAGATACAGGCTGCTCCAACCTGCTGTAAAATGCTTGATTTCGAGAGTGAGCGAAACTAATGAAAACATTGTTGGGGTAAAACCTAAAGGGAAAGACCTAGCACCAAATCCAATTTGCCATCTGATCTAACTTCTGGAGGCAGTCAAAATGATCCTTAGAATTCTTCCCTACCTTATTCCTGTGCTGAGATACAGGCTGCTCCAACCTGCTGTAAAATGCTTGATTTCGAGAGTGAGCGAAACTAATGAAAACATTGTTGGGGTAAAACCTAAAGGGAAAGACCTAGCACCAAATCCAATTTGCCATCTGATCTAACTTCTGGAGGCAGTCAAAATGATCCTTAGAATTCTTCCCTACCTTATTCCTGTGCTGAGATACAGGCTGCTCCAACCTGCTGTAAAATGCTTGATTTCGAGAGTGAGCGAAACTAATGAAAACATTGTTGGGGTAAAACCTAAAGGGAAAGACCTAGCACCAAATCCAATTTGCCATCTGATCTAACTTCTGGAGGCAGTCAAAATGATCCTTAGAATTCTTCCCTACCTTATTCCTGTGCTGAGATACAGGCTGCTCCAACCTGCTGTAAAATGCTTGATTTCGAGAGTGAGCGAAACTAATGAAAACATTGTTGGGGTAAAACCTAAAGGGAAAGACCTAGCACCAAATCCAATTTGCCATCTGATCTAACTTCTGGAGGCAGTCAAAATGATCCTTAGAATTCTTCCCTACCTTATTCCTGTGCTGAGATACAGGCTGCTCCAACCTGCTGTAAAATGCTTGATTTCGAGAGTGAGCTTAACTAATGAAAACGTTGTTGGGGTAAAACCTAAAGGGAAAGACCTAGCACCAAATCCAATTTGCCATCTGATCTAACTTCTGGAGGCAGTCAAAATGAGTATTTGAATTCTTCCCTACCTTATTCCTGTGCTGAGATACAGGCTGCTCCAACCTGCTGTAAAATGCTTGATTTCGAGAGTGAGCGAAACTAATGAAAACATTGTTGGGGTAAAACCTAAAGGGAAAGACCTAGCACCAAATCCAATTTGCCATCTGATCTAACTTCTGGAGGCAGTCAAAATGATCCTTAGAATTCTTCCCTACCTTATTCCTGTGCTGAGATACAGGCTGCTCCAACCTGCTGTAAAATGCTTGATTTCGAGAGTGAGCGAAACTAATGAAAACATTGTTGGGGTAAAACCTAAAGGGAAAGACCTAGCACCAAATCCAATTTGCCATCTGATCTAACTTCTGGAGGCAGTCAAAATGATCCTTAGAATTCTTCCCTACCTTATTCCTGTGCTGAGATACAGGCTGCTCCAACCTGCTGTAAAATGCTTGATTTCGAGAGTGAGCGAAACTAATGAAAACATTGTTGGGGTAAAACCTAAAGGGAAAGACCTAGCACCAAATCCAATTTGCCATCTGATCTAACTTCTGGAGGCAGTCAAAATGAGTATTTGAATTCCTCCCTACCTTATTCCTGTGCTGAGATACAGGCTGCTCCAACCTGCTGTAAAATGCTTGATTTCGAGAGTGAGCGAAACTAATGAAAACATTGTTGGGGTAAAACCTAAAGGGAAAGACCTAGCACCAAATCCAATTTGCCATCTGATCTAACTTCTGGAGGCAGTCAAAATGATCCTTAGAATTCTTCCCTACCTTATTCCTGTGCTGAGATACAGGCTGCTCCAACCTGCTGTAAAATGCTTGCTTTCGAGAGTGAGCGAAACTAATGAAAACATTGTTGGGGTAAAACCTAAAGGGAAAGACCTAGCACCAAATCCAATTTGCCATCTGATCTAACTTCTGGAGGCAGTCAAAATGATCCTTAGAATTCTTCCCTACCTTATTCCTGTGCTGAGATACAGGCTGCTCCAACCTGCTGTAAAATGCTTGATTTCGAGAGTGAGCGAAACTAATGAAAACATTGTTGGGGTAAAACCTAAAGGGAAAGACCTAGCACCAAATCCAATTTGCCATCTGATCTAACTTCTGGAGGCAGTCAAAATGATCCTTAGAATTCTTCCCTACCTTATTCCTGTGCTGAGATACAGGCTGCTCCAACCTGCTGTAAAATGCTTGATTTCGAGAGTGAGCGAAACTAATGAAAACATTGTTGGGGTAAAACCTAAAGGGAAAGACCTAGCACCAAATCCAATTTGCCATCTGATCTAACTTCTGGAGGCAGTCAAAATGATCCTTAGAATTCTTCCCTACCTTATTCCTGTGCTGAGATACAGGCTGCTCCAACCTGCTGTAAAATGCTTGATTTCGAGAGTGAGCGAAACTAATGAAAACATTGTTGGGGTAAAACCTAAAGGGAAAGACCTAGCACCAAATCCAATTTGCCATCTGATCTAACTTCTGGAGGCAGTCAAAATGATCCTTAGAATTCTTCCCTACCTTATTCCTGTGCTGAGATACAGGCTGCTCCAACCTGCTGTAAAATGCTTGATTTCGAGAGTGAGCGAAACTAATGAAAACATTGTTGGGGTAAAACCTAAAGGGAAAGACCTAGCACCAAATCCAATTTGCCATCTGATCTAACTTCTGGAGGCAGTCAAAATGATCCTTAGAATTCTTCCCTACCTTATTCCTGTGCTGAGATACAGGCTGCTCCAACCTGCTGTAAAATGCTTGATTTCGAGAGTGAGCGAAACTAATGAAAACATTGTTGGGGTAAAACCTAAAGGGAAAGACCTAGCACCAAATCCAATTTGCCATCTGATCTAACTTCTGGAGGCAGTCAAAATGATCCTTAGAATTCTTCCCTACCTTATTCCTGTGCTGAGATACAGGCTGCTCCAACCTGCTGTAAAATGCTTGATTTCGAGAGTGAGCGAAACTAATGAAAACATTGTTGGGGTAAAACCTAAAGGGAAAGACCTAGCACCAAATCCAATTTGCCATCTGATCTAACTTCTGGAGGCAGTCAAAATGATCCTTAGAATTCTTCCCTACCTTATTCCTGTGCTGAGATACAGGCTGCTCCAACCTGCTGTAAAATGCTTGCTTTCGAGAGTGAGCGAAACTAATGAAAACATTGTTGGGGTAAAACCTAAAGGGAAAGACCTAGCACCAAATCCAATTTGCCATCTGATCTAACTTCTGGAGGCAGTCAAAATGAGTATTTGAATTCTTCCCTACCTTATTCCTGTGCTGAGATACAGGCTGCTCCAACCTGCTGTAAAATGCTTGATTTCGAGAGTGAGCGAAACTAATGAAAACATTGTTGGGGTAAAACCTAAAGGGAAAGACCTAGCACCAAATCCAATTTGCCATCTGATCTAACTTCTGGAGGCAGTCAAAATGATCCTTAGAATTCTTCCCTACCTTATTCCTGTGCTGAGATACAGGCTGCTCCAACCTGCTGTAAAATGCTTGATTTCGAGAGTGAGCGAAACTAATGAAAACGTTGTTGGGGTAAAACCTAAAGGGAAAGACCTAGCACCAAATCCAATTTGCCATCTGATCTAACTTCTGGAGGCAGTCAAAATGAGTATTTGAATTCTTCCCTACCTTATTCCTGTGCTGAGATACAGGCTGCTCCAACCTGCTGTAAAATGCTTGATTTCGAGAGTGAGCGAAACTAATGAAAACATTGTTGGGGTAAAACCTAAAGGGAAAGACCTAGCACCAAATCCAATTTGCCATCTGATCTAACTTCTGGAGGCAGTCAAAATGATCCTTAGAATTCTTCCCTACCTTATTCCTGTGCTGAGATACAGGCTGCTCCAACCTGCTGTAAAATGCTTGATTTCGAGAGTGAGCGAAACTAATGAAAACATTGTTGGGGTAAAACCTAAAGGGAAAGACCTAGCACCAAATCCAATTTGCCATCTGATCTAACTTCTGGAGGCAGTCAAAATGATCCTTAGAATTCTTCCCTACCTTATTCCTGTGCTGAGATACAGGCTGCTCCAACCTGCTGTAAAATGCTTGATTTCGAGAGTGAGCGAAACTAATGAAAACATTGTTGGGGTAAAACCTAAAGGGAAAGACCTAGCACCAAATCCAATTTGCCATCTGATCTAACTTCTGGAGGCAGTCAAAATGATCCTTAGAATTCTTCCCTACCTTATTCCTGTGCTGAGATACAGGCTGCTCCAACCTGCTGTAAAATGCTTGATTTCGAGAGTGAGCGAAACTAATGAAAACATTGTTGGGGTAAAACCTAAAGGGAAAGACCTAGCACCAAATCCAATTTGCCATCTGATCTAACTTCTGGAGGCAGTCAAAATGATCCTTAGAATTCTTCCCTACCTTATTCCTGTGCTGAGATACAGGCTGCTCCAACCTGCTGTAAAATGCTTGCTTTCGAGAGTGAGCGAAACTAATGAAAACATTGTTGGGGTAAAACCTAAAGGGAAAGACCTAGCACCAAATCCAATTTGCCATCTGATCTAACTTCTGGAGGCAGTCAAAATGATCCTTAGAATTCTTCCCTACCTTATTCCTGTGCTGAGATACAGGCTGCTCCAACCTGCTGTAAAATGCTTGATTTCGAGAGTGAGCGAAACTAATGAAAACATTGTTGGGGTAAAACCTAAAGGGAAAGACCTAGCACCAAATCCAATTTGCCATCTGATCTAACTTCTGGAGGCAGTCAAAATGATCCTTAGAATTCTTCCCTACCTTATTCCTGTGCTGAGATACAGGCTGCTCCAACCTGCTGTAAAATGCTTGATTTCGAGAGTGAGCGAAACTAATGAAAACATTGTTGGGGTAAAACCTAAAGGGAAAGACCTAGCACCAAATCCAATTTGCCATCTGATCTAACTTCTGGAGGCAGTCAAAATGATCCTTAGAATTCTTCCCTACCTTATTCCTGTGCTGAGATACAGGCTGCTCCAACCTGCTGTAAAATGCTTGATTTCGAGAGTGAGCGAAACTAATGAAAACATTGTTGGGGTAAAACCTAAAGGGAAAGACCTAGCACCAAATCCAATTTGCCATCTGATCTAACTTCTGGAGGCAGTCAAAATGATCCTTAGAATTCTTCCCTACCTTATTCCTGTGCTGAGATACAGGCTGCTCCAACCTGCTGTAAAATGCTTGATTTCGAGAGTGAGCGAAACTAATGAAAACATTGTTGGGGTAAAACCTAAAGGGAAAGACCTAGCACCAAATCCAATTTGCCATCTGATCTAACTTCTGGAGGCAGTCAAAATGATCCTTAGAATTCTTCCCTACCTTATTCCTGTGCTGAGATACAGGCTGCTCCAACCTGCTGTAAAATGCTTGATTTCGAGAGTGAGCGAAACTAATGAAAACATTGTTGGGGTAAAACCTAAAGGGAAAGACCTAGCACCAAATCCAATTTGCCATCTGATCTAACTTCTGGAGGCAGTCAAAATGATCCTTAGAATTCTTCCCTACCTTATTCCTGTGCTGAGATACAGGCTGCTCCAACCTGCTGTAAAATGCTTGATTTCGAGAGTGAGCGAAACTAATGAAAACATTGTTGGGGTAAAACCTAAAGGGAAAGACCTAGCACCAAATCCAATTTGCCATCTGATCTAACTTCTGGAGGCAGTCAAAATGATCCTTAGAATTCTTCCCTACCTTATTCCTGTGCTGAGATACAGGCTGCTCCAACCTGCTGTAAAATGCTTGCTTTCGAGAGTGAGCGAAACTAATGAAAACATTGTTGGGGTAAAACCTAAAGGGAAAGACCTAGCACCAAATCCAATTTGCCATCTGATCTAACTTCTGGAGGCAGTCAAAATGAGTATTTGAATTCTTCCCTACCTTATTCCTGTGCTGAGATACAGGCTGCTCCAACCTGCTGTAAAATGCTTGATTTCGAGAGTGAGCGAAACTAATGAAAACATTGTTGGGGTAAAACCTAAAGGGAAAGACCTAGCACCAAATCCAATTTGCCATCTGATCTAACTTCTGGAGGCAGTCAAAATGATCCTTAGAATTCTTCCCTACCTTATTCCTGTGCTGAGATACAGGCTGCTCCAACCTGCTGTAAAATGCTTGATTTCGAGAGTGAGCGAAACTAATGAAAACGTTGTTGGGGTAAAACCTAAAGGGAAAGACCTAGCACCAAATCCAATTTGCCATCTGATCTAACTTCTGGAGGCAGTCAAAATGAGTATTTGAATTCTTCCCTACCTTATTCCTGTGCTGAGATACAGGCTGCTCCAACCTGCTGTAAAATGCTTGATTTCGAGAGTGAGCGAAACTAATGAAAACATTGTTGGGGTAAAACCTAAAGGGAAAGACCTAGCACCAAATCCAATTTGCCATCTGATCTAACTTCTGGAGGCAGTCAAAATGATCCTTAGAATTCTTCCCTACCTTATTCCTGTGCTGAGATACAGGCTGCTCCAACCTGCTGTAAAATGCTTGATTTCGAGAGTGAGCGAAACTAATGAAAACATTGTTGGGGTAAAACCTAAAGGGAAAGACCTAGCACCAAATCCAATTTGCCATCTGATCTAACTTCTGGAGGCAGTCAAAATGATCCTTAGAATTCTTCCCTACCTTATTCCTGTGCTGAGATACAGGCTGCTCCAACCTGCTGTAAAATGCTTGATTTCGAGAGTGAGCGAAACTAATGAAAACATTGTTGGGGTAAAACCTAAAGGGAAAGACCTAGCACCAAATCCAATTTGCCATCTGATCTAACTTCTGGAGGCAGTCAAAATGATCCTTAGAATTCTTCCCTACCTTATTCCTGTGCTGAGATACAGGCTGCTCCAACCTGCTGTAAAATGCTTGATTTCGAGAGTGAGCGAAACTAATGAAAACATTGTTGGGGTAAAACCTAAAGGGAAAGACCTAGCACCAAATCCAATTTGCCATCTGATCTAACTTCTGGAGGCAGTCAAAATGATCCTTAGAATTCTTCCCTACCTTATTCCTGTGCTGAGATACAGGCTGCTCCAACCTGCTGTAAAATGCTTGATTTCGAGAGTGAGCGAAACTAATGAAAACATTGTTGGGGTAAAACCTAAAGGGAAAGACCTAGCACCAAATCCAATTTGCCATCTGATCTAACTTCTGGAGGCAGTCAAAATGATCCTTAGAATTCTTCCCTACCTTATTCCTGTGCTGAGATACAGGCTGCTCCAACCTGCTGTAAAATGCTTGATTTCGAGAGTGAGCGAAACTAATGAAAACATTGTTGGGGTAAAACCTAAAGGGAAAGACCTAGCACCAAATCCAATTTGCCATCTGATCTAACTTCTGGAGGCAGTCAAAATGATCCTTAGAATTCTTCCCTACCTTATTCCTGTGCTGAGATACAGGCTGCTCCAACCTGCTGTAAAATGCTTGATTTCGAGAGTGAGCGAAACTAATGAAAACATTGTTGGGGTAAAACCTAAAGGGAAAGACCTAGCACCAAATCCAATTTGCCATCTGATCTAACTTCTGGAGGCAGTCAAAATGATCCTTAGAATTCTTCCCTACCTTATTCCTGTGCTGAGATACAGGCTGCTCCAACCTGCTGTAAAATGCTTGATTTCGAGAGTGAGCGAAACTAATGAAAACATTGTTGGGGTAAAACCTAAAGGGAAAGACCTAGCACCAAATCCAATTTGCCATCTGATCTAACTTCTGGAGGCAGTCAAAATGATCCTTAGAATTCTTCCCTACCTTATTCCTGTGCTGAGATACAGGCTGCTCCAACCTGCTGTAAAATGCTTGATTTCGAGAGTGAGCTTAACTAATGAAAACGTTGTTGGGGTAAAACCTAAAGGGAAAGACCTAGCACCAAATCCAATTTGCCATCTGATCTAACTTCTGGAGGCAGTCAAAATGAGTATTTGAATTCTTCCCTACCTTATTCCTGTGCTGAGATACAGGCTGCTCCAACCTGCTGTAAAATGCTTGATTTCGAGAGTGAGCGAAACTAATGAAAACATTGTTGGGGTAAAACCTAAAGGGAAAGACCTAGCACCAAATCCAATTTGCCATCTGATCTAACTTCTGGAGGCAGTCAAAATGATCCTTAGAATTCTTCCCTACCTTATTCCTGTGCTGAGATACAGGCTGCTCCAACCTGCTGTAAAATGCTTGATTTCGAGAGTGAGCGAAACTAATGAAAACGTTGTTGGGGTAAAACCTAAAGGGAAAGACCTAGCACCAAATCCAATTTGCCATCTGATCTAACTTCTGGAGGCAGTCAAAATGAGTATTTGAATTCTTACCTACCTTATTCCTGTGCTGAGATACAGGCTGCTCCAACCTGCTGTAAAATGCTTGATTTCGAGAGTGAGCGAAACTAATGAAAACATTGTTGGGGTAAAACCTAAAGGGAAAGACCTAGCACCAAATCCAATTTGCCATCTGATCTAACTTCTGGAGGCAGTCAAAATGATCCTTAGAATTCTTCCCTACCTTATTCCTGTGCTGAGATACAGGCTGCTCCAACCTGCTGTAAAATGCTTGATTTCGAGAGTGAGCGAAACTAATGAAAACATTGTTGGGGTAAAACCTAAAGGGAAAGACCTAGCACCAAATCCAATTTGCCATCTGATCTAACTTCTGGAGGCAGTCAAAATGATCCTTAGAATTCTTCCCTACCTTATTCCTGTGCTGAGATACAGGCTGCTCCAACCTGCTGTAAAATGCTTGATTTCGAGAGTGAGCGAAACTAATGAAAACATTGTTGGGGTAAAACCTAAAGGGAAAGACCTAGCACCAAATCCAATTTGCCATCTGATCTAACTTCTGGAGGCAGTCAAAATGATCCTTAGAATTCTTCCCTACCTTATTCCTGTGCTGAGATACAGGCTGCTCCAACCTGCTGTAAAATGCTTGATTTCGAGAGTGAGCGAAACTAATGAAAACATTGTTGGGGTAAAACCTAAAGGGAAAGACCTAGCACCAAATCCAATTTGCCATCTGATCTAACTTCTGGAGGCAGTCAAAATGATCCTTAGAATTCTTCCCTACCTTATTCCTGTGCTGAGATACAGGCTGCTCCAACCTGCTGTAAAATGCTTGATTTCGAGAGTGAGCGAAACTAATGAAAACATTGTTGGGGTAAAACCTAAAGGGAAAGACCTAGCACCAAATCCAATTTGCCATCTGATCTAACTTCTGGAGGCAGTCAAAATGAGTATTTGAATTCTTCCCTACCTTATTCCTGTGCTGAGATACAGGCTGCTCCAACCTGCTGTAAAATGCTTGATTTCGAGAGTGAGCGAAACTAATGAAAACATTGTTGGGGTAAAACCTAAAGGGAAAGACCTAGCACCAAATCCAATTTGCCATCTGATCTAACTTCTGGAGGCAGTCAAAATGATCCTTAGAATTCTTCCCTACCTTATTCCTGTGCTGAGATACAGGCTGCTCCAACCTGCTGTAAAATGCTTGATTTCGAGAGTGAGCGAAACTAATGAAAACATTGTTGGGGTAAAACCTAAAGGGAAAGACCTAGCACCAAATCCAATTTGCCATCTGATCTAACTTCTGGAGGCAGTCAAAATGATCCTTAGAATTCTTCCCTACCTTATTCCTGTGCTGAGATACAGGCTGCTCCAACCTGCTGTAAAATGCTTGATTTCGAGAGTGAGCGAAACTAATGAAAACATTGTTGGGGTAAAACCTAAAGGGAAAGACCTAGCACCAAATCCAATTTGCCATCTGATCTAACTTCTGGAGGCAGTCAAAATGATCCTTAGAATTCTTCCCTACCTTATTCCTGTGCTGAGATACAGGCTGCTCCAACCTGCTGTAAAATGCTTGATTTCGAGAGTGAGCGAAACTAATGAAAACATTGTTGGGGTAAAACCTAAAGGGAAAGACCTAGCACCAAATCCAATTTGCCATCTGATCTAACTTCTGGAGGCAGTCAAAATGATCCTTAGAATTCTTCCCTACCTTATTCCTGTGCTGAGATACAGGCTGCTCCAACCTGCTGTAAAATGCTTGATTTCGAGAGTGAGCGAAACTAATGAAAACATTGTTGGGGTAAAACCTAAAGGGAAAGACCTAGCACCAAATCCAATTTGCCATCTGATCTAACTTCTGGAGGCAGTCAAAATGATCCTTAGAATTCTTCCCTACCTTATTCCTGTGCTGAGATACAGGCTGCTCCAACCTGCTGTAAAATGCTTGATTTCGAGAGTGAGCGAAACTAATGAAAACATTGTTGGGGTAAAACCTAAAGGGAAAGACCTAGCACCAAATCCAATTTGCCATCTGATCTAACTTCTGGAGGCAGTCAAAATGATCCTTAGAATTCTTCCCTACCTTATTCCTGTGCTGAGATACAGGCTGCTCCAACCTGCTGTAAAATGCTTGATTTCGAGAGTGAGCGAAACTAATGAAAACATTGTTGGGGTAAAACCTAAAGGGAAAGACCTAGCACCAAATCCAATTTGCCATCTGATCTAACTTCTGGAGGCAGTCAAAATGATCCTTAGAATTCTTCCCTACCTTATTCCTGTGCTGAGATACAGGCTGCTCCAACCTGCTGTAAAATGCTTGATTTCGAGAGTGAGCGAAACTAATGAAAACATTGTTGGGGTAAAACCTAAAGGGAAAGACCTAGCACCAAATCCAATTTGCCATCTGATCTAACTTCTGGAGGCAGTCAAAATGATCCTTAGAATTCTTCCCTACCTTATTCCTGTGCTGAGATACAGGCTGCTCCAACCTGCTGTAAAATGCTTGATTTCGAGAGTGAGCGAAACTAATGAAAACATTGTTGGGGTAAAACCTAAAGGGAAAGACCTAGCACCAAATCCAATTGGCCATCTGATCTAACTTCTGGAGGCAGTCAAAATGATCCTTAGAATTCTTCCCTACCTTATTCCTGTGCTGAGATACAGGCTGCTCCAACCTGCTGTAAAATGCTTGATTTCGAGAGTGAGCGAAACTAATGAAAACATTGTTGGGGTAAAACCTAAAGGGAAAGACCTAGCACCAAATCCAATTTGCCATCTGATCTAACTTCTGGAGGCAGTCAAAATGATCCTTAGAATTCTTCCCTACCTTATTCCTGTGCTGAGATACAGGCTGCTCCAACCTGCTGTAAAATGCTTGATTTCGAGAGTGAGCGAAACTAATGAAAACATTGTTGGGGTAAAACCTAAAGGGAAAGACCTAGCACCAAATCCAATTTGCCATCTGATCTAACTTCTGGAGGCAGTCAAAATGATCCTTAGAATTCTTCCCTACCTTATTCCTGTGCTGAGATACAGGCTGCTCCAACCTGCTGTAAAATGCTTGATTTCGAGAGTGAGCGAAACTAATGAAAACATTGTTGGGGTAAAACCTAAAGGGAAAGACCTAGCACCAAATCCAATTTGCCATCTGATCTAACTTCTGGAGGCAGTCAAAATGATCCTTAGAATTCTTCCCTACCTTATTCCTGTGCTGAGATACAGGCTGCTCCAACCTGCTGTAAAATGCTTGATTTCGAGAGTGAGCGAAACTAATGAAAACATTGTTGGGGTAAAACCTAAAGGGAAAGACCTAGCACCAAATCCAATTTGCCATCTGATCTAACTTCTGGAGGCAGTCAAAATGAGTATTTGAATTCTTCCCTACCTTATTCCTGTGCTGAGATACAGGCTGCTCCAACCTGCTGTAAAATGCTTGATTTCGAGAGTGAGCGAAACTAATGAAAACATTGTTGGGGTAAAACCTAAAGGGAAAGACCTAGCACCAAATCCAATTTGCCATCTGATCTAACTTCTGGAGGCAGTCAAAATGATCCTTAGAATTCTTCCCTACCTTATTGCTGTGCTGAGATACAGGCTGCTCCAACCTGCTGTAAAATGCTTGATTTCGAGAGTGAGCGAAACTAATGAAAACATTGTTGGGGTAAAACCTAAAGGGAAAGACCTAGCACCAAATCCAATTTGCCATCTGATCTAACTTCTGGAGGCAGTCAAAATGAGAATTTGAATTCTTCCCTACCTTATTCCTGTGCTGAGATACAGGCTGCTCCAACCTGCTGTAAAATGCTTGATTTCGAGAGTGAGCGAAACTAATGAAAACATTGTTGGGGTAAAACCTAAAGGGAAAGACCTAGCACCAAATCCAATTTGCCATCTGATCTAACTTCTGGAGGCAGTCAAAATGATCCTTAGAATTCTTCCCTACCTTATTCCTGTGCTGAGATACAGGCTGCTCCAACCTGCTGTAAAATGCTTGATTTCGAGAGTGAGCGAAACTAATGAAAACATTGTTGGGGTAAAACCTAAAGGGAAAGACCTAGCACCAAATCCAATTTGCCATCTGATCTAACTTCTGGAGGCAGTCAAAATGATCCTTAGAATTCTTCCCTACCTTATTCCTGTGCTGAGATACAGGCTGCTCCAACCTGCTGTAAAATGCTTGATTTCGAGAGTGAGCGAAACTAATGAAAACATTGTTGGGGTAAAACCTAAAGGGAAAGACCTAGCACCAAATCCAATTTGCCATCTGATCTAACTTCTGGAGGCAGTCAAAATGATCCTTAGAATTCTTCCCTACCTTATTCCTGTGCTGAGATACAGGCTGCTCCAACCTGCTGTAAAATGCTTGATTTCGAGAGTGAGCGAAACTAATGAAAACATTGTTGGGGTAAAACCTAAAGGGAAAGACCTAGCACCAAATCCAATTTGCCATCTGATCTAACTTCTGGAGGCAGTCAAAATGATCCTTAGAATTCTTCCCTACCTTATTCCTGTGCTGAGATACAGGCTGCTCCAACCTGCTGTAAAATGCTTGATTTCGAGAGTGAGCGAAACTAATGAAAACATTGTTGGGGTAAAACCTAAAGGGAAAGACCTAGCACCAAATCCAATTTGCCATCTGATCTAACTTCTGGAGGCAGTCAAAATGATCCTTAGAATTCTTCCCTACCTTATTCCTGTGCTGAGATACAGGCTGCTCCAACCTGCTGTAAAATGCTTGATTTCGAGAGTGAGCGAAACTAATGAAAACATTGTTGGGGTAAAACCTAAAGGGAAAGACCTAGCACCAAATCCAATTTGCCATCTGATCTAACTTCTGGAGGCAGTCAAAATGATCCTTAGAATTCTTCCCTACCTTATTCCTGTGCTGAGATACAGGCTGCTCCAACCTGCTGTAAAATGCTTGATTTCGAGAGTGAGCGAAACTAATGAAAACATTGTTGGGGTAAAACCTAAAGGGAAAGACCTAGCACCAAATCCAATTTGCCATCTGATCTAACTTCTGGAGGCAGTCAAAATGATCCTTAGAATTCTTCCCTACCTTATTCCTGTGCTGAGATACAGGCTGCTCCAACCTGCTGTAAAATGCTTGATTTCGAGAGTGAGCGAAACTAATGAAAACATTGTTGGGGTAAAACCTAAAGGGAAAGACCTAGCACCAAATCCAATTTGCCATCTGATCTAACTTCTGGAGGCAGTCAAAATGATCCTTAGAATTCTTCCCTACCTTATTCCTGTGCTGAGATACAGGCTGCTCCAACCTGCTGTAAAATGCTTGATTTCGAGAGTGAGCGAAACTAATGAAAACATTGTTGGGGTAAAACCTAAAGGGAAAGACCTAGCACCAAATCCAATTTGCCATCTGATCTAACTTCTGGAGGCAGTCAAAATGAGAATTTGAATTCTTCCCTACCTTATTCCTGTGCTGAGATACAGGCTGCTCCAACCTGCTGTAAAATGCTTGATTTCGAGAGTGAGCGAAACTAATGAAAACATTGTTGGGGTAAAACCTAAAGGGAAAGACCTAGCACCAAATCCAATTTGCCATCTGATCTAACTTCTGGAGGCAGTCAAAATGATCCTTAGAATTCTTCCCTACCTTATTCCTGTGCTGAGATACAGGCTGCTCCAACCTGCTGTAAAATGCTTGATTTCGAGAGTGAGCGAAACTAATGAAAACGTTGTTGGGGTAAAACCTAAAGGGAAAGACCTAGCACCAAATCCAATTTGCCATCTGATCTAACTTCTGGAGGCAGTCAAAATGATCCTTAGAATTCTTCCCTACCTTATTCCTGTGCTGAGATACAGGCTGCTCCAACCTGCTGTAAAATGCTTGATTTCGAGAGTGAGCGAAACTAATGAAAACATTGTTGGGGTAAAACCTAAAGGGAAAGACCTAGCACCAAATCCAATTTGCCATCTGATCTAACTTCTGGAGGCAGTCAAAATGATCCTTAGAATTCTTCCCTACCTTATTCCTGTGCTGAGATACAGGCTGCTCCAACCTGCTGTAAAATGCTTGATTTCGAGAGTGAGCGAAACTAATGAAAACATTGTTGGGGTAAAACCTAAAGGGAAAGACCTAGCACCAAATCCAATTTGCCATCTGATCTAACTTCTGGAGGCAGTCAAAATGATCCTTAGAATTCTTCCCTACCTTATTCCTGTGCTGAGATACAGGCTGCTCCAACCTGCTGGAAAATGCTTGATTTCGAGAGTGAGCGAAACTAATGAAAACATTGTTGGGGTAAAACCTAAAGGGAAAGACCTAGCACCAAATCCAATTTGCCATCTGATCTAACTTCTGGAGGCAGTCAAAATGATCCTTAGAATTCTTCCCTACCTTATTCCTGTGCTGAGATACAGGCTGCTCCAACCTGCTGTAAAATGCTTGATTTCGAGAGTGAGCGAAACTAATGAAAACGTTGCTGGGGTAAAACCTAAAGGGAAAGACCTAGCACCAAATCCAATTTGCCATCTGATCTAACTTCTGGAGGCAGTCAAAATGATCCTTAGAATTCTTCCCTACCTTATTCCTGTGCTGAGATACAGGCTGCTCCAACCTGCTGTAAAATGCTTGATTTCGAGAGTGAGCGAAACTAATGAAAACATTGTTGGGGTAAAACCTAAAGGGAAAGACCTAGCACCAAATCCAATTTGCCATCTGATCTAACTTCTGGAGGCAGTCAAAATGATCCTTAGAATTCTTCCCTACCTTATTCCTGTGCTGAGATACAGGCTGCTCCAACCTGCTGTAAAATGCTTGATTTCGAGAGTGAGCGAAACTAATGAAAACATTGTTGGGGTAAAACCTAAAGGGAAAGACCTAGCACCAAATCCAATTTGCCATCTGATCTAACTTCTGGAGGCAGTCAAAATGATCCTTAGAATTCTTCCCTACCTTATTCCTGTGCTGAGATACAGGCTGCTCCAACCTGCTGTAAAATGCTTGATTTCGAGAGTGAGCGAAACTAATGAAAACATTGTTGGGGTAAAACCTAAAGGGAAAGACCTAGCACCAAATCCAATTTGCCATCTGATCTAACTTCTGGAGGCAGTCAAAATGATCCTTAGAATTCTTCCCTACCTTATTCCTGTGCTGAGATACAGGCTGCTCCAACCTGCTGTAAAATGCTTGATTTCGAGAGTGAGCGAAACTAATGAAAACATTGTTGGGGTAAAACCTAAAGGGAAAGACCTAGCACCAAATCCAATTTGCCATCTGATCTAACTTCTGGAGGCAGTCAAAATGATCCTTAGAATTCTTCCCTACCTTATTCCTGTGCTGAGATACAGGCTGCTCCAACCTGCTGTAAAATGCTTGATTTCGAGAGTGAGCGAAACTAATGAAAACATTGTTGGGGTAAAACCTAAAGGGAAAGACCTAGCACCAAATCCAATTTGCCATCTGATCTAACTTCTGGAGGCAGTCAAAATGATCCTTAGAATTCTTCCCTACCTTATTCCTGTGCTGAGATACAGGCTGCTCCAACCTGCTGTAAAATGCTTGATTTCGAGAGTGAGCGAAACTAATGAAAACATTGTTGGGGTAAAACCTAAAGGGAAAGACCTAGCACCAAATCCAATTTGCCATCTGATCTAACTTCTGGAGGCAGTCAAAATGATCCTTAGAATTCTTCCCTACCTTATTCCTGTGCTGAGATACAGGCTGCTCCAACCTGCTGTAAAATGCTTGATTTCGAGAGTGAGCGAAACTAATGAAAACGTTGTTGGGGTAAAACCTAAAGGGAAACACCTAGCACCAAATCCAATTTGCCATCTGATCTAACTTCTGGAGGCAGTCAAAATGATCCTTAGAATTCTTCCCTACCTTATTCCTGTGCTGAGATACAGGCTGCTCCAACCTGCTGTAAAATGCTTGATTTCGAGAGTGAGCGAAACTAATGAAAACATTGTTGGGGTAAAACCTAAAGGGAAAGACCTAGCACCAAATCCAATTTGCCATCTGATCTAACTTCTGGAGGCAGTCAAAATGATCCTTAGAATTCTTCCCTACCTTATTCCTGTGCTGAGATACAGGCTGCTCCAACCTGCTGTAAAATGCTTGATTTCGAGAGTGAGCGAAACTAATGAAAACATTGTTGGGGTAAAACCTAAAGGGAAAGACCTAGCACCAAATCCAATTTGCCATCTGATCTAACTTCTGGAGGCAGTCAAAATGATCCTTAGAATTCTTCCCTACCTTATTCCTGTGCTGAGATACAGGCTGCTCCAACCTGCTGGAAAATGCTTGATTTCGAGAGTGAGCGAAACTAATGAAAACATTGTTGGGGTAAAACCTAAAGGGAAAGACCTAGCACCAAATCCAATTTGCCATCTGATCTAACTTCTGGAGGCAGTCAAAATGATCCTTAGAATTCTTCCCTACCTTATTCCTGTGCTGAGATACAGGCTGCTCCAACCTGCTGTAAAATGCTTGATTTCGAGAGTGAGCGAAACTAATGAAAACATTGTTGGGGTAAAACCTAAAGGGAAAGACCTAGCACCAAATCCAATTTGCCATCTGATCTAACTTCTGGAGGCAGTCAAAATGATCCTTAGAATTCTTCCCTACCTTATTCCTGTGCTGAGATACAGGCTGCTCCAACCTGCTGTAAAATGCTTGATTTCGAGAGTGAGCGAAACTAATGAAAACATTGTTGGGGTAAAACCTAAAGGGAAAGACCTAGCACCAAATCCAATTTGCCATCTGATCTAACTTCTGGAGGCAGTCAAAATGATCCTTTGAATTCTTCCCTACCTTATTCCTGTGCTGAGATACAGGCTGCTCCAACCTGCTGTAAAATGCTTGATTTCGAGAGTGAGCGAAACTAATGAAAACATTGTTGGGGTAAAACCTAAAGGGAAAGACCTAGCACCAAATCCAATTTGCCATCTGATCTAACTTCTGGAGGCAGTCAAAATGATCCTTAGAATTCTTCCCTACCTTATTCCTGTGCTGAGATACAGGCTGCTCCAACCTGCTGTAAAATGCTTGATTTCGAGAGTGAGCGAAACTAATGAAAACATTGTTGGGGTAAAACCTAAAGGGAAAGACCTAGCACCAAATCCAATTTGCCATCTGATCTAACTTCTGGAGGCAGTCAAAATGATCCTTAGAATTCTTCCCTACCTTATTCCTGTGCTGAGATACAGGCTGCTCCAACCTGCTGTAAAATGCTTGATTTCGAGAGTGAGCGAAACTAATGAAAACATTGTTGGGGTAAAACCTAAAGGGAAAGACCTAGCACCAAATCCAATTTGCCATCTGATCTAACTTCTGGAGGCAGTCAAAATGATCCTTAGAATTCTTCCCTACCTTATTCCTGTGCTGAGATACAGGCTGCTCCAACCTGCTGTAAAATGCTTGATTTCGAGAGTGAGCGAAACTAATGAAAACATTGTTGGGGTAAAACCTAAAGGGAAAGACCTAGCACCAAATCCAATTTGCCATCTGATCTAACTTCTGGAGGCAGTCAAAATGATCCTTAGAATTCTTCCCTACCTTATTCCTGTGCTGAGATACAGGCTGCTCCAACCTGCTGTAAAATGCTTGATTTCGAGAGTGAGCGAAACTAATGAAAACATTGTTGGGGTAAAACCTAAAGGGAAAGACCTAGCACCAAATCCAATTTGCCATCTGATCTAACTTCTGGAGGCAGTCAAAATGATCCTTAGAATTCTTCCCTACCTTATTCCTGTGCTGAGATACAGGCTGCTCCAACCTGCTGTAAAATGCTTGATTTCGAGAGTGAGCGAAACTAATGAAAACATTGTTGGGGTAAAACCTAAAGGGAAAGACCTAGCACCAAATCCAATTTGCCATCTGATCTAACTTCTGGAGGCAGTCAAAATGATCCTTAGAATTCTTCCCTACCTTATTCCTGTGCTGAGATACAGGCTGCTCCAACCTGCTGTAAAATGCTTGATTTCGAGAGTGAGCGAAACTAATGAAAACATTGTTGGGGTAAAACCTAAAGGGAAAGACCTAGCACCAAATCCAATTTGCCATCTGATCTAACTTCTGGAGGCAGTCAAAATGATCCTTAGAATTCTTCCCTACCTTATTCCTGTGCTGAGATACAGGCTGCTCCAACCTGCTGTAAAATGCTTGATTTCGAGAGTGAGCGAAACTAATGAAAACATTGTTGGGGTAAAACCTAAAGGGAAAGACCTAGCACCAAATCCAATTTGCCATCTGATCTAACTTCTGGAGGCAGTCAAAATGATCCTTAGAATTCTTCCCTACCTTATTCCTGTGCTGAGATACAGGCTGCTCCAACCTGCTGTAAAATGCTTGATTTCGAGAGTGAGCGAAACTAATGAAAACATTGTTGGGGTAAAACCTAAAGGGAAAGACCTAGCACCAAATCCAATTTGCCATCTGATCTAACTTCTGGAGGCAGTCAAAATGATCCTTAGAATTCTTCCCTACCTTATTCCTGTGCTGAGATACAGGCTGCTCCAACCTGCTGTAAAATGCTTGATTTCGAGAGTGAGCGAAACTAATGAAAACATTGTTGGGGTAAAACCTAAAGGGAAAGACCTAGCACCAAATCCAATTTGCCATCTGATCTAACTTCTGGAGGCAGTCAAAATGATCCTTAGAATTCTTCCCTACCTTATTCCTGTGCTGAGATACAGGCTGCTCCAACCTGCCGTAAAATGCTTGATTTCGAGAGTGAGCGAAACTAATGAAAACATTGTTGGGGTAAAACCTAAAGGGAAAGACCTAGCACCAAATCCAATTTGCCATCTGATCTAACTTCTGGAGGCAGTCAAAATGATCCTTAGAATTCTTCCCTACCTTATTCCTGTGCTGAGATACAGGCTGCTCCAACCTGCTGTAAAATGCTTGCTTTCGAGAGTGAGCGAAACTAATGAAAACATTGTTGGGGTAAAACCTAAAGGGAAAGACCTAGCACCAAATCCAATTTGCCATCTGATCTAACTTCTGGAGGCAGTCAAAATGATCCTTAGAATTCTTCCCTACCTTATTCCTGTGCTGAGATACAGGCTGCTCCAACCTGCTGTAAAATGCTTGCTTTCGAGAGTGAGCGAAACTAATGAAAACATTGTTGGGGTAAAACCTAAAGGGAAAGACCTAGCACCAAATCCAATTTGCCATCTGATCTAACTTCTGGAGGCAGTCAAAATGATCCTTAGAATTCTTCCCTACCTTATTCCTGTGCTGAGATACAGGCTGCTCCAACCTGCTGTAAAATGCTTGATTTCGAGAGTGAGCGAAACTAATGAAAACATTGTTGGGGTAAAACCTAAAGGGAAAGACCTAGCACCAAATCCAATTTGCCATCTGATCTAACTTCTGGAGGCAGTCAAAATGATCCTTAGAATTCTTCCCTACCTTATTCCTGTGCTGAGATACAGGCTGCTCCAACCTGCTGTAAAATGCTTGATTTCGAGAGTGAGCGAAACTAATGAAAACATTGTTGGGGTAAAACCTAAAGGGAAAGACCTAGCACCAAATCCAATTTGCCATCTGATCTAACTTCTGGAGGCAGTCAAAATGATCCTTAGAATTCTTCCCTACCTTATTCCTGTGCTGAGATACAGGCTGCTCCAACCTGCTGTAAAATGCTTGATTTCGAGAGTGAGCGAAACTAATGAAAACATTGTTGGGGTAAAACCTAAAGGGAAAGACCTAGCACCAAATCCAATTTGCCATCTGATCTAACTTCTGGAGGCAGTCAAAATGATCCTTAGAATTCTTCCCTACCTTATTCCTGTGCTGAGATACAGGCTGCTCCAACCTGCTGTAAAATGCTTGATTTCGAGAGTGAGCGAAACTAATGAAAACATTGTTGGGGTAAAACCTAAAGGGAAAGACCTAGCACCAAATCCAATTTGCCATCTGATCTAACTTCTGGAGGCAGTCAAAATGATCCTTAGAATTCTTCCCTACCTTATTCCTGTGCTGAGATACAGGCTGCTCCAACCTGCTGTAAAATGCTTGATTTCGAGAGTGAGCGAAACTAATGAAAACATTGTTGGGGTAAAACCTAAAGGGAAAGGCCTAGCACCAAATCCAATTTGCCATCTGATCTAACTTCTGGAGGCAGTCAAAATGATCCTTAGAATTCTTCCCTACCTTATTCCTGTGCTGAGATACAGGCTGCTCCAACCTGCCGTAAAATGCTTGCTTTCGAGAGTGAGCGAAAATAATGAAAACATTGTTGGGGTAAAACCTAAAGGGAAAGACCTAGCACCAAATCCAATTTGCCATCTGATCTAACTTCTGGAGGCAGTCAAAATGATCCTTAGAATTCTTCCCTACCTTATTCCTGTGCTGAGATACAGGCTGCTCCAACCTGCTGTAAAATGCTTGCTTTCGAGAGTGAGCGAAACTAATGAAAACATTGTTGGGGTAAAACCTAAAGGGAAAGACCTAGCACCAAATCCAATTTGCCATCTGATCTAACTTCTGGAGGCAGTCAAAATGATCCTTAGAATTCTTCCCTACCTTATTCCTGTGCTGAGATACAGGCTGCTCCAACCTGCTGTAAAATGCTTGCTTTCGAGAGTGAGCGAAACTAATGAAAACATTGTTGGGGTAAAACCTAAAGGGAAAGACCTAGCACCAAATCCAATTTGCCATCTGATCTAACTTCTGGAGGCAGTCAAAATGATCCTTAGAATTCTTCCCTACCTTATTCCTGTGCTGAGATACAGGCTGCTCCAACCTGCTGTAAAATGCTTGATTTCGAGAGTGAGCGAAACTAATGAAAACATTGTTGGGGTAAAACCTAAAGGGAAAGACCTAGCACCAAATCCAATTTGCCATCTGATCTAACTTCTGGAGGCAGTCAAAATGATCCTTAGAATTCTTCCCTACCTTATTCCTGTGCTGAGATACAGGCTGCTCCAACCTGCTGTAAAATGCTTGATTTCGAGAGTGAGCGAAACTAATGAAAACATTGTTGGGGTAAAACCTAAAGGGAAAGACCTAGCACCAAATCCAATTTGCCATCTGATCTAACTTCTGGAGGCAGTCAAAATGAGTATTTGAATTCTTCCCTACCTTATTCCTGTGCTGAGATACAGGCTGCTCCAACCTGCTGTAAAATGCTTGATTTCGAGAGTGAGCGAAACTAATGAAAACATTGTTGGGGTAAAACCTAAAGGGAAAGACCTAGCACCAAATCCAATTTGCCATCTGATCTAACTTCTGGAGGCAGTCAAAATGATCCTTAGAATTCTTCCCTACCTTATTCCTGTGCTGAGATACAGGCTGCTCCAACCTGCTGTAAAATGCTTGATTTCGAGAGTGAGCGAAACTAATGAAAACATTGTTGGGGTAAAACCTAAAGGGAAAGACCTAGCACCAAATCCAATTTGCCATCTGATCTAACTTCTGGAGGCAGTCAAAATGAGTATTTGAATTCTTCCCTACCTTATTCCTGTGCTGAGATACAGGCTGCTCCAACCTGCTGTAAAATGCTTGATTTCGAGAGTGAGCGAAACTAATGAAAACATTGTTGGGGTAAAACCTAAAGGGAAAGACCTAGCACCAAATCCAATTTGCCATCTGATCTAACTTCTGGAGGCAGTCAAAATGATCCTTAGAATTCTTCCCTACCTTATTCCTGTGCTGAGATACAGGCTGCTCCAACCTGCTGTAAAATGCTTGATTTCGAGAGTGAGCGAAACTAATGAAAACATTGTTGGGGTAAAACCTAAAGGGAAAGACCTAGCACCAAATCCAATTTGCCATCTGATCTAACTTCTGGAGGCAGTCAAAATGATCCTTAGAATTCTTCCCTACCTTATTCCTGTGCTGAGATACAGGCTGCTCCAACCTGCTGTAAAATGCTTGATTTCGAGAGTGAGCGAAACTAATGAAAACATTGTTGGGGTAAAACCTAAAGGGAAAGACCTAGCACCAAATCCAATTTGCCATCTGATCTAACTTCTGGAGGCAGTCAAAATGATCCTTAGAATTCTTCCCTACCTTATTCCTGTGCTGAGATACAGGCTGCTCCAACCTGCTGTAAAATGCTTGATTTCGAGAGTGAGCGAAACTAATGAAAACATTGTTGGGGTAAAACCTAAAGGGAAAGACCTAGCACCAAATCCAATTTGCCATCTGATCTAACTTCTGGAGGCAGTCAAAATGAGTATTTGAATTCTTCCCTACCTTATTCCTGTGCTGAGATACAGGCTGCTCCAACCTGCTGTAAAATGCTTGATTTCGAGAGTGAGCGAAACTAATGAAAACAGTGTTGGGGTAAAACCTAAAGGGAAAGACCTAGCACCAAATCCAATTTGCCATCTGATCTAACTTCTGGAGGCAGTCAAAATGATCCTTAGAATTCTTCCCTACCTTATTCCTGTGCTGAGATACAGGCTGCTCCAACCTGCTGTAAAATGCTTGATTTCGAGAGTGAGCGAAACTAATGAAAACATTGTTGGGGTAAAACCTAAAGGGAAAGACCTAGCACCAAATCCAATTTGCCATCTGATCTAACTTCTGGAGGCAGTCAAAATGAGTATTTGAATTCTTCCCTACCTTATTCCTGTGCTGAGATACAGGCTGCTCCAACCTGCTGTAAAATGCTTGATTTCGAGAGTGAGCGAAACTAATGAAAACATTGTTGGGGTAAAACCTAAAGGGAAAGGCCTAGCACCAAATCCAATTTGCCATCTGATCTAACTTCTGGAGGCAGTCAAAATGATCCTTAGAATTCTTCCCTACCTTATTCCTGTGCTGAGATACAGGCTGCTCCAACCTGCTGTAAAATGCTTGATTTCGGGAGTGAGCGAAACTAATGAAAACATTGTTGGGGTAAAACCTAAAGGGAAAGACCTAGCACCAAATCCAATTTGCCATCTGATCTAACTTCTGGAGGCAGTCAAAATGAGTATTTGAATTCTTCCCTACCTTATTCCTGTGCTGAGATACAGGCTGCTCCAACCTGCTGTAAAATGCTTGATTTCGAGAGTGAGCGAAACTAATGAAAACATTGTTGGGGTAAAACCTAAAGGGAAAGACCTAGCACCAAATCCAATTTGCCATCTGATCTAACTTCTGGAGGCAGTCAAAATGATCCTTAGAATTCTTCCCTACCTTATTCCTGTGCTGAGATACAGGCTGCTCCAACCTGCTGTAAAATGCTTGATTTCGAGAGTGAGCGAAACTAATGAAAACATTGTTGGGGTAAAACCTAAAGGGAAAGACCTAGCACCAAATCCAATTTGCCATCTGATCTAACTTCTGGAGGCAGTCAAAATGATCCTTAGAATTCTTCCCTACCTTATTCCTGTGCTGAGATACAGGCTGCTCCAACCTGCTGTAAAATGCTTGATTTCGAGAGTGAGCGAAACTAATGAAAACATTGTTGGGGTAAAACCTAAAGGGAAAGACCTAGCACCAAATCCAATTTGCCATCTGATCTAACTTCTGGAGGCAGTCAAAATGATCCTTAGAATTCTTCCCTACCTTATTCCTGTGCTGAGATACAGGCTGCTCCAACCTGCTGTAAAATGCTTGATTTCGAGAGTGAGCGAAACTAATGAAAACATTGTTGGGGTAAAACCTAAAGGGAAAGACCTAGCACCAAATCCAATTTGCCATCTGATCTAACTTCTGGAGGCAGTCAAAATGATCCTTAGAATTCTTCCCTACCTTATTCCTGTGCTGAGATACAGGCTGCTCCAACCTGCTGTAAAATGCTTGATTTCGAGAGTGAGCGAAACTAATGAAAACATTGTTGGGGTAAAACCTAAAGGGAAAGACCTAGCACCAAATCCAATTTGCCATCTGATCTAACTTCTGGAGGCAGTCAAAATGATCCTTAGAATTCTTCCCTACCTTATTCCTGTGCTGAGATACAGGCTGCTCCAACCTGCTGTAAAATGCTTGATTTCGAGAGTGAGCGAAACTAATGAAAACATTGTTGGGGTAAAACCTAAAGGGAAAGACCTAGCACCAAATCCAATTTGCCATCTGATCTAACTTCTGGAGGCAGTCAAAATGATCCTTAGAATTCTTCCCTACCTTATTCCTGTGCTGAGATACAGGCTGCTCCAACCTGCTGTAAAATGCTTGATTTCGAGAGTGAGCGAAACTAATGAAAACATTGTTGGGGTAAAACCTAAAGGGAAAGACCTAGCACCAAATCCAATTTGCCATCTGATCTAACTTCTGGAGGCAGTCAAAATGAGTATTTGAATTCTTCCCTACCTTATTCCTGTGCTGAGATACAGGCTGCTCCAACCTGCTGTAAAATGCTTGATTTCGAGAGTGAGCGAAACTAATGAAAACAGTGTTGGGGTAAAACCTAAAGGGAAAGACCTAGCACCAAATCCAATTTGCCATCTGATCTAACTTCTGGAGGCAGTCAAAATGATCCTTAGAATTCTTCCCTACCTTATTCCTGTGCTGAGATACAGGCTGCTCCAACCTGCTGTAAAATGCTTGATTTCGAGAGTGAGCGAAACTAATGAAAACATTGTTGGGGTAAAACCTAAAGGGAAAGACCTAGCACCAAATCCAATTTGCCATCTGATCTAACTTCTGGAGGCAGTCAAAATGAGTATTTGAATTCTTCCCTACCTTATTCCTGTGCTGAGATACAGGCTGCTCCAACCTGCTGTAAAATGCTTGATTTCGAGAGTGAGCGAAACTAATGAAAACATTGTTGGGGTAAAACCTAAAGGGAAAGACCTAGCACCAAATCCAATTTGCCATCTGATCTAACTTCTGGAGGCAGTCAAAATGATCCTTAGAATTCTTCCCTACCTTATTCCTGTGCTGAGATACAGGCTGCTCCAACCTGCTGTAAAATGCTTGATTTCGAGAGTGAGCGAAACTAATGAAAACATTGTTGGGGTAAAACCTAAAGGGAAAGACCTAGCACCAAATCCAATTTGCCATCTGATCTAACTTCTGGAGGCAGTCAAAATGAGTATTTGAATTCTTCCCTACCTTATTCCTGTGCTGAGATACAGGCTGCTCCAACCTGCTGTAAAATGCTTGATTTCGAGAGTGAGCGAAACTAATGAAAACATTGTTGGGGTAAAACCTAAAGGGAAAGACCTAGCACCAAATCCAATTTGCCATCTGATCTAACTTCTGGAGGCAGTCAAAATGATCCTTAGAATTCTTCCCTACCTTATTCCTGTGCTGAGATACAGGCTGCTCCAACCTGCTGTAAAATGCTTGATTTCGAGAGTGAGCGAAACTAATGAAAACATTGTTGGGGTAAAACCTAAAGGGAAAGACCTAGCACCAAATCCAATTTGCCATCTGATCTAACTTCTGGAGGCAGTCAAAATGATCCTTAGAATTCTTCCCTACCTTATTCCTGTGCTGAGATACAGGCTGCTCCAACCTGCTGTAAAATGCTTGATTTCGAGAGTGAGCGAAACTAATGAAAACATTGTTGGGGTAAAACCTAAAGGGAAAGACCTAGCACCAAATCCAATTTGCCATCTGATCTAACTTCTGGAGGCAGTCAAAATGATCCTTAGAATTCTTCCCTACCTTATTCCTGTGCTGAGATACAGGCTGCTCCAACCTGCTGTAAAATGCTTGATTTCGAGAGTGAGCGAAACTAATGAAAACATTGTTGGGGTAAAACCTAAAGGGAAAGACCTAGCACCAAATCCAATTTGCCATCTGATCTAACTTCTGGAGGCAGTCAAAATGAGTATTTGAATTCTTCCCTACCTTATTCCTGTGCTGAGATACAGGCTGCTCCAACCTGCTGTAAAATGCTTGATTTCGAGAGTGAGCGAAACTAATGAAAACAGTGTTGGGGTAAAACCTAAAGGGAAAGACCTAGCACCAAATCCAATTTGCTATCTGATCTAACTTCTGGAGGCAGTCAAAATGATCCTTAGAATTCTTCCCTACCTTATTCCTGTGCTGAGATACAGGCTGCTCCAACCTGCTGTAAAATGCTTGATTTCGAGAGTGAGCGAAACTAATGAAAACATTGTTGGGGTAAAACCTAAAGGGAAAGACCTAGCACCAAATCCAATTTGCCATCTGATCTAACTTCTGGAGGCAGTCAAAATGAGTATTTGAATTCTTCCCTACCTTATTCCTGTGCTGAGATACAGGCTGCTCCAACCTGCTGTAAAATGCTTGATTTCGAGAGTGAGCGAAACTAATGAAAACATTGTTGGGGTAAAACCTAAAGGGAAAGGCCTAGCACCAAATCCAATTTGCCATCTGATCTAACTTCTGGAGGCAGTCAAAATGATCCTTAGAATTCTTCCCTACCTTATTCCTGTGCTGAGATACAGGCTGCTCCAACCTGCTGTAAAATGCTTGATTTCGAGAGTGAGCGAAACTAATGAAAACATTGTTGGGGTAAAACCTAAAGGGAAAGACCTAGCACCAAATCCAATTTGCCATCTGATCTAACTTCTGGAGGCAGTCAAAATGAGTATTTGAATTCTTCCCTACCTTATTCCTGTGCTGAGATACAGGCTGCTCCAACCTGCTGTAAAATGCTTGATTTCGAGAGTGAGCGAAACTAATGAAAACATTGTTGGGGTAAAACCTAAAGGGAAAGACCTAGCACCAAATCCAATTTGCCATCTGATCTAACTTCTGGAGGCAGTCAAAATGATCCTTAGAATTCTTCCCTACCTTATTCCTGTGCTGAGATACAGGCTGCTCCAACCTGCTGTAAAATGCTTGATTTCGAGAGTGAGCGAAACTAATGAAAACATTGTTGGGGTAAAACCTAAAGGGAAAGACCTAGCACCAAATCCAATTTGCCATCTGATCTAACTTCTGGAGGCAGTCAAAATGATCCTTAGAATTCTTCCCTACCTTATTCCTGTGCTGAGATACAGGCTGCTCCAACCTGCTGTAAAATGCTTGATTTCGAGAGTGAGCGAAACTAATGAAAACATTGTTGGGGTAAAACCTAAAGGGAAAGACCTAGCACCAAATCCAATTTGCCATCTGATCTAACTTCTGGAGGCAGTCAAAATGATCCTTAGAATTCTTCCCTACCTTATTCCTGTGCTGAGATACAGGCTGCTCCAACCTGCTGTAAAATGCTTGATTTCGAGAGTGAGCGAAACTAATGAAAACATTGTTGGGGTAAAACCTAAAGGGAAAGACCTAGCACCAAATCCAATTTGCCATCTGATCTAACTTCTGGAGGCAGTCAAAATGATCCTTAGAATTCTTCCCTACCTTATTCCTGTGCTGAGATACAGGCTGCTCCAACCTGCTGTAAAATGCTTGATTTCGAGAGTGAGCGAAACTAATGAAAACATTGTTGGGGTAAAACCTAAAGGGAAAGACCTAGCACCAAATCCAATTTGCCATCTGATCTAACTTCTGGAGGCAGTCAAAATGATCCTTAGAATTCTTCCCTACCTTATTCCTGTGCTGAGATACAGGCTGCTCCAACCTGCTGTAAAATGCTTGATTTCGAGAGTGAGCGAAACTAATGAAAACATTGTTGGGGTAAAACCTAAAGGGAAAGACCTAGCACCAAATCCAATTTGCCATCTGATCTAACTTCTGGAGGCAGTCAAAATGATCCTTAGAATTCTTCCCTACCTTATTCCTGTGCTGAGATACAGGCTGCTCCAACCTGCTGTAAAATGCTTGATTTCGAGAGTGAGCGAAACTAATGAAAACATTGTTGGGGTAAAACGTAAAGGGAAAGACCTAGCACCAAATCCAATTTGCCATCTGATCTAACTTCTGGAGGCAGTCAAAATGAGTATTTGAATTCTTCCCTACCTTATTCCTGTGCTGAGATACAGGCTGCTCCAACCTGCTGTAAAATGCTTGATTTCGAGAGTGAGCGAAACTAATGAAAACATTGTTGGGGTAAAACCTAAAGGGAAAGACCTAGCACCAAATCCAATTTGCCATCTGATCTAACTTCTGGAGGCAGTCAAAATGATCCTTAGAATTCTTCCCTACCTTATTCCTGTGCTGAGATACAGGCTGCTCCAACCTGCTGTAAAATGCTTGATTTTGAGAGTGAGCGAAACTAATGAAAATATTGTTGGGGTAAAACCTAAAGGGAAAGACCTAGCACCAAATCCAATTTGCCATCTGATCTAACTTCTGGAGGCAGTCAAAATGATCCTTAGAATTCTTCCCTACCTTATTCCTGTGCTGAGATACAGGCTGCTCCAACCTGCTGTAAAATGCTTGATTTCGAGAGTGAGCGAAACTAATGAAAACATTGTTGGGGTAAAACCTAAAGGGAAAGACCTAGCACCAAATCCAATTTGCCATCTGATCTAACTTCTGGAGGCAGTCAAAATGATCCTTAGAATTCTTCCCTACCTTATTCCTGTGCTGAGATACAGGCTGCTCCAACCTGCTGTAAAATGCTTGATTTTGAGAGTGAGCGAAACTAATGAAAATATTGTTGGGGTAAAACCTAAAGGGAAAGACCTAGCACCAAATCCAATTTGCCATCTGATCTAACTTCTGGAGGCAGTCAAAATGATCCTTAGAATTCTTCCCTACCTTATTCCTGTGCTGAGATACAGGCTGCTCCAACCTGCTGTAAAATGCTTGATTTCGAGAGTGAGCGAAACTAATGAAAACATTGTTGGGGTAAAACCTAAAGGGAAAGACCTAGCACCAAATCCAATTTGCCATCTGATCTAACTTCTGGAGGCAGTCAAAATGATCCTTAGAATTCTTCCCTACCTTATTCCTGTGCTGAGATACAGGCTGCTCCAACCTGCTGTAAAATGCTTGCTTTCGAGAGTGAGCGAAACTAATGAAAACATTGTTGGGGTAAAACGTAAAGGGAAAGACCTAGCACCAAATCCAATTTGCCATCTGATCTAACTTCTGGAGGCAGTCAAAATGAGTATTTGAATTCTTCCCTACCTTATTCCTGTGCTGAGATACAGGCTGCTCCAACCTGCTGTAAAATGCTTGATTTCGAGAGTGAGCGAAACTAATGAAAACATTGTTGGGGTAAAACCTAAAGGGAAAGACCTAGCACCAAATCCAATTTGCCATCTGATCTAACTTCTGGAGGCAGTCAAAATGATCCTTAGAATTCTTCCCTACCTTATTCCTGTGCTGAGATACAGGCTGCTCCAACCTGCTGTAAAATGCTTGATTTTGAGAGTGAGCGAAACTAATGAAAATATTGTTGGGGTAAAACCTAAAGGGAAAGACCTAGCACCAAATCCAATTTGCCATCTGATCTAACTTCTGGAGGCAGTCAAAATGATCCTTAGAATTCTTCCCTACCTTATTCCTGTGCTGAGATACAGGCTGCTCCAACCTGCTGTAAAATGCTTGATTTCGAGAGTGAGCGAAACTAATGAAAACATTGTTGGGGTAAAACCTAAAGGGAAAGACCTAGCACCAAATCCAATTTGCCATCTGATCTAACTTCTGGAGGCAGTCAAAATGATCCTTAGAATTCTTCCCTACCTTATTCCTGTGCTGAGATACAGGCTGCTCCAACCTGCTGTAAAATGCTTGATTTCGAGAGTGAGCGAAACTAATGAAAACATTGTTGGGGTAAAACCTAAAGGGAAAGACCTAGCACCAAATCCAATTTGCCATCTGATCTAACTTCTGGAGGCAGTCAAAATGAGTATTTGAATTCTTCCCTACCTTATTCCTGTGCTGAGATACAGGCTGCTCCAACCTGCTGTAAAATGCTTGATTTCGAGAGTGAGCGAAACTAATGAAAACAGTGTTGGGGTAAAACCTAAAGGGAAAGACCTAGCACCAAATCCAATTTGCCATCTGATCTAACTTCTGGAGGCAGTCAAAATGATCCTTAGAATTCTTCCCTACCTTATTCCTGTGCTGAGATACAGGCTGCTCCAACCTGCTGTAAAATGCTTGATTTCGAGAGTGAGCGAAACTAATGAAAACATTGTTGGGGTAAAACCTAAAGGGAAAGACCTAGCACCAAATCCAATTTGCCATCTGATCTAACTTCTGGAGGCAGTCAAAATGAGTATTTGAATTCTTCCCTACCTTATTCCTGTGCTGAGATACAGGCTGCTCCAACCTGCTGTAAAATGCTTGATTTCGAGAGTGAGCGAAACTAATGAAAACATTGTTGGGGTAAAACCTAAAGGGAAAGACCTAGCACCAAATCCAATTTGCCATCTGATCTAACTTCTGGAGGCAGTCAAAATGATCCTTAGAATTCTTCCCTACCTTATTCCTGTGCTGAGATACAGGCTGCTCCAACCTGCTGTAAAATGCTTGATTTCGAGAGTGAGCGAAACTAATGAAAACATTGTTGGGGTAAAACCTAAAGGGAAAGACCTAGCACCAAATCCAATTTGCCATCTGATCTAACTTCTGGAGGCAGTCAAAATGAGTATTTGAATTCTTCCCTACCTTATTCCTGTGCTGAGATACAGGCTGCTCCAACCTGCTGTAAAATGCTTGATTTCGAGAGTGAGCGAAACTAATGAAAACATTGTTGGGGTAAAACCTAAAGGGAAAGACCTAGCACCAAATCCAATTTGCCATCTGATCTAACTTCTGGAGGCAGTCAAAATGATCCTTAGAATTCTTCCCTACCTTATTCCTGTGCTGAGATACAGGCTGCTCCAACCTGCTGTAAAATGCTTGATTTCGAGAGTGAGCGAAACTAATGAAAACATTGTTGGGGTAAAACCTAAAGGGAAAGACCTAGCACCAAATCCAATTTGCCATCTGATCTAACTTCTGGAGGCAGTCAAAATGATCCTTAGAATTCTTCCCTACCTTATTCCTGTGCTGAGATACAGGCTGCTCCAACCTGCTGTAAAATGCTTGATTTCGAGAGTGAGCGAAACTAATGAAAACATTGTTGGGGTAAAACCTAAAGGGAAAGACCTAGCACCAAATCCAATTTGCCATCTGATCTAACTTCTGGAGGCAGTCAAAATGATCCTTAGAATTCTTCCCTACCTTATTCCTGTGCTGAGATACAGGCTGCTCCAACCTGCTGTAAAATGCTTGATTTCGAGAGTGAGCGAAACTAATGAAAACATTGTTGGGGTAAAACCTAAAGGGAAAGACCTAGCACCAAATCCAATTTGCCATCTGATCTAACTTCTGGAGGCAGTCAAAATGATCCTTAGAATTCTTCCCTACCTTATTCCTGTGCTGAGATACAGGCTGCTCCAACCTGCTGTAAAATGCTTGATTTCGAGAGTGAGCGAAACTAATGAAAACGTTGTTGGGGTAAAACCTAAAGGGAAAGACCTAGCACCAAATCCAATTTGCCATCTGATCTAACTTCTGGAGGCAGTCAAAATGAGTATTTGAATTCTTCCCTACCTTATTCCTGTGCTGAGATACAGGCTGCTCCAACCTGCTGTAAAATGCTTGATTTCGAGAGTGAGCGAAACTAATGAAAACATTGTTGGGGTAAAACCTAAAGGGAAAGACCTAGCACCAAATCCAATTTGCCATCTGATCTAACTTCTGGAGGCAGTCAAAATGATCCTTAGAATTCTTCCCTACCTTATTCCTGTGCTGAGATACAGGCTGCTCCAACCTGCTGTAAAATGCTTGATTTCGAGAGTGAGCGAAACTAATGAAAACATTGTTGGGGTAAAACCTAAAGGGAAAGACCTAGCACCAAATCCAATTTGCCATCTGATCTAACTTCTGGAGGCAGTCAAAATGATCCTTAGAATTCTTCCCTACCTTATTCCTGTGCTGAGATACAGGCTGCTCCAACCTGCTGTAAAATGCTTGATTTCGAGAGTGAGCGAAACTAATGAAAACATTGTTGGGGTAAAACCTAAAGGGAAAGACCTAGCACCAAATCCAATTTGCCATCTGATCTAACTTCTGGAGGCAGTCAAAATGATCCTTAGAATTCTTCCCTACCTTATTCCTGTGCTGAGATACAGGCTGCTCCAACCTGCTGTAAAATGCTTGATTTCGAGAGTGAGCGAAACTAATGAAAACATTGTTGGGGTAAAACCTAAAGGGAAAGACCTAGCACCAAATCCAATTTGCCATCTGATCTAACTTCTGGAGGCAGTCAAAATGATCCTTAGAATTCTTCCCTACCTTATTCCTGTGCTGAGATACAGGCTGCTCCAACCTGCTGTAAAATGTTGATTCCGAGAGTGAGCGAAACTAATGAAAACATTGTTGGGGTAAAACCTAAAGGGAAAGACCTAGCACCAAATCCAATTTGCCATCTGATCTAACTTCTGGAGGCAGTCAAAATGAGTATTTGAATTCTTCCCTACCTTATTCCTGTGCTGAGATACAGGCTGCTCCAACCTGCTGTAAAATGCTTGATTTCGAGAGTGAGCGAAACTAATGAAAACGTTGTTGGGGTAAAACCTAAAGGGAAACACCTAGCACCAAATCCAATTTGCCATCTGATCTAACTTCTGGAGGCAGTCAAAATGATCCTTAGAATTCTTCCCTACCTTATTCCTGTGCTGAGATACAGGCTGCTCCAACCTGCTGTAAAATGCTTGATTTCGAGAGTGAGCGAAACTAATGAAAACATTGTTGGGGTAAAACCTAAAGGGAAAGACCTAGCACCAAATCCAATTTGCCATCTGATCTAACTTCTGGAGGCAGTCAAAATGATCCTTAGAATTCTTCCCTACCTTATTCCTGTGCTGAGATACAGGCTGCTCCAACCTGCTGTAAAATGCTTGATTTCGAGAGTGAGCGAAACTAATGAAAACATTGTTGGGGTAAAACCTAAAGGGAAAGACCTAGCACCAAATCCAATTTGCCATCTGATCTAACTTCTGGAGGCAGTCAAAATGATCCTTAGAATTCTTCCCTACCTTATTCCTGTGCTGAGATACAGGCTGCTCCAACCTGCTGTAAAATGCTTGATTTCGAGAGTGAGCGAAACTAATGAAAACATTGTTGGGGTAAAACCTAAAGGGAAAGACCTAGCACCAAATCCAATTTGCCATCTGATCTAACTTCTGGAGGCAGTCAAAATGATCCTTAGAATTCTTCCCTACCTTATTCCTGTGCTGAGATACAGGCTGCTCCAACCTGCTGTAAAATGCTTGATTTCGAGAGTGAGCGAAACTAATGAAAACATTGTTGGGGTAAAACCTAAAGGGAAAGACCTAGCACCAAATCCAATTTGCCATCTGATCTAACTTCTGGAGGCAGTCAAAATGATCCTTAGAATTCTTCCCTACCTTATTCCTGTGCTGAGATACAGGCTGCTCCAACCTGCTGTAAAATGCTTGATTTCGAGAGTGAGCGAAACTAATGAAAACATTGTTGGGGTAAAACCTAAAGGGAAAGACCTAGCACCAAATCCAATTTGCCATCTGATCTAACTTCTGGAGGCAGTCAAAATGATCCTTAGAATTCTTCCCTACCTTATTCCTGTGCTGAGATACAGGCTGCTCCAACCTGCTGTAAAATGCTTGCTTTCGAGAGTGAGCGAAACTAATGAAAACATTGTTGGGGTAAAACCTAAAGGGAAAGACCTAGCACCAAATCCAATTTGCCATCTGATCTAACTTCTGGAGGCAGTCAAAATGATCCTTAGAATTCTTCCCTACCTTATTCCTGTGCTGAGATACAGGCTGCTCCAACCTGCTGTAAAATGCTTGCTTTCGAGAGTGAGCGAAACTAATGAAAACATTGTTGGGGTAAAACCTAAAGGGAAAGACCTAGCACCAAATCCAATTTGCCATCTGATCTAACTTCTGGAGGCAGTCAAAATGATCCTTAGAATTCTTCCCTACCTTATTCCTGTGCTGAGATACAGGCTGCTCCAACCTGCTGTAAAATGCTTGATTTTGAGAGTGAGCGAAACTAATGAAAACATTGTTGGGGTAAAACCTAAAGGGAAAGACCTAGCACCAAATCCAATTTGCCATCTGATCTAACTTCTGGAGGCAGTCAAAATGATCCTTAGAATTCTTCCCTACCTTATTCCTGTGCTGAGATACAGGCTGCTCCAACCTGCTGTAAAATGCTTGATTTCGAGAGTGAGCGAAACTAATGAAAACATTGTTGGGGTAAAACCTAAAGGGAAAGACCTAGCACCAAATCCAATTTGCCATCTGATCTAACTTCTGGAGGCAGTCAAAATGATCCTTAGAATTCTTCCCTACCTTATTCCTGTGCTGAGATACAGGCTGCTCCAACCTGCTGTAAAATGCTTGATTTCGAGAGTGAGCGAAACTAATGAAAACATTGTTGGGGTAAAACCTAAAGGGAAAGACCTAGCACCAAATCCAATTTGCCATCTGATCTAACTTCTGGAGGCAGTCAAAATGATCCTTAGAATTCTTCCCTACCTTATTCCTGTGCTGAGATACAGGCTGCTCCAACCTGCTGTAAAATGCTTGATTTCGAGAGTGAGCGAAACTAATGAAAACATTGTTGGGGTAAAACCTAAAGGGAAAGACCTAGCACCAAATCCAATTTGCCATCTGATCTAACTTCTGGAGGCAGTCAAAATGAGTATTTGAATTCTTCCCTACCTTATTCCTGTGCTGAGATACAGGCTGCTCCAACCTGCTGTAAAATGCTTGATTTCGAGAGTGAGCGAAACTAATGAAAACATTGTTGGGGTAAAACCTAAAGGGAAAGACCTAGCACCAAATCCAATTTGCCATCTGATCTAACTTCTGGAGGCAGTCAAAATGATCCTTAGAATTCTTCCCTACCTTATTCCTGTGCTGAGATACAGGCTGCTCCAACCTGCTGTAAAATGCTTGATTTCGAGAGTGAGCGAAACTAATGAAAACATTGTTGGGGTAAAACCTAAAGGGAAAGACCTAGCACCAAATCCAATTTGCCATCTGATCTAACTTCTGGAGGCAGTCAAAATGATCCTTAGAATTCTTCCCTACCTTATTCCTGTGCTGAGATACAGGCTGCTCCAACCTGCTGTAAAATGCTTGATTTCGAGAGTGAGCGAAACTAATGAAAACATTGTTGGGGTAAAACCTAAAGGGAAAGACCTAGCACCAAATCCAATTTGCCATCTGATCTAACTTCTGGAGGCAGTCAAAATGATCCTTAGAATTCTTCCCTACCTTATTCCTGTGCTGAGATACAGGCTGCTCCAACCTGCTGTAAAATGCTTGATTTCGAGAGTGAGCGAAACTAATGAAAACATTGTTGGGGTAAAACCTAAAGGGAAAGACCTAGCACCAAATCCAATTTGCCATCTGATCTAACTTCTGGAGGCAGTCAAAATGATCCTTAGAATTCTTCCCTACCTTATTCCTGTGCTGAGATACAGGCTGCTCCAACCTGCTGTAAAATGCTTGATTTCGAGAGTGAGCGAAACTAATGAAAACATTGTTGGGGTAAAACCTAAAGGGAAAGACCTAGCACCAAATCCAATTTGCCATCTGATCTAACTTCTGGAGGCAGTCAAAATGATCCTTAGAATTCTTCCCTACCTTATTCCTGTGCTGAGATACAGGCTGCTCCAACCTGCTGTAAAATGCTTGATTTCGAGAGTGAGCGAAACTAATGAAAACATTGTTGGGGTAAAACCTAAAGGGAAAGACCTAGCACCAAATCCAATTTGCCATCTGATCTAACTTCTGGAGGCAGTCAAAATGATCCTTAGAATTCTTCCCTACCTTATTCCTGTGCTGAGATACAGGCTGCTCCAACCTGCTGTAAAATGCTTGATTTCGAGAGTGAGCGAAACTAATGAAAACGTTGGGGTAAAACCTAAAGGGAAAGACCTAGCACCAAATCCAATTTGCCATCTGATCTAACTTCTGGAGGCAGTCAAAATGATCCTTAGAATTCTTCCCTACCTTATTCCTGTGCTGAGATACAGGCTGCTCCAACCTGCTGTAAAATGCTTGATTTCAAGAGTGAGCGAAACTAATGAAAACATTGTTGGGGTAAAACCTAAAGGGAAAGACCTAGCACCAAATCCAATTTGCCATCTGATCTAACTTCTGGAGGCAGTCAAAATGATCCTTAGAATTCTTCCCTACCTTATTCCTGTGCTGAGATACAGGCTGCTCCAACCTGCTGTAAAATGCTTGATTTCGAGAGTGAGCGAAACTAATGAAAACATTGTTGGGGTAAAACCTAAAGGGAAAGACCTAGCACCAAATCCAATTTGCCATCTGATCTAACTTCTGGAGGCAGTCAAAATGATCCTTAGAATTCTTCCCTACCTTATTCCTGTGCTGAGATACAGGCTGCTCCAACCTGCTGTAAAATGCTTGATTTCGAGAGTGAGCGAAACTAATGAAAACATTGTTGGGGTAAAACCTAAAGGGAAAGACCTAGCACCAAATCCAATTTGCCATCTGATCTAACTTCTGGAGGCAGTCAAAATGATCCTTAGAATTCTTCCCTACCTTATTCCTGTGCTGAGATACAGGCTGCTCCAACCTGCTGTAAAATGCTTGATTTTGAGAGTGAGCGAAACTAATGAAAACATTGTTGGGGTAAAACCTAAAGGGAAAGACCTAGCACCAAATCCAATTTGCCATCTGATCTAACTTCTGGAGGCAGTCAAAATGAGTATTTGAATTCTCTCCCTACCATATTCCTGTGCTGAGATACAGGCTGCTTCAACCTGCTGTAAAATGCTTGATTTCGAGAGTGAGCGAAACTAATGAAAACATTGTTGGGGTAAAACCTAAAGGGAAAGACCTAGCACCAAATCCAATTTGCCATCTGATCTAACTTCTGGAGGCAGTCAAAATGATCCTTAGAATTCTTCCCTACCTTATTCCTGTGCTGAGATACAGGCTGCTCCAACCTGCTGTAAAATGCTTGATTTCGAGAGTGAGCGAAACTAATGAAAACATTGTTGGGGTAAAACCTAAAGGGAAAGACCTAGCACCAAATCCAATTTGCCATCTGATCTAACTTCTGGAGGCAGTCAAAATGATCCTTAGAATTCTTCCCTACCTTATTCCTGTGCTGAGATACAGGCTGCTCCAACCTGCTGTAAAATGCTTGATTTCGAGAGTGAGCGAAACTAATGAAAACATTGTTGGGGTAAAACCTAAAGGGAAAGACCTAGCACCAAATCCAATTTGCCATCTGATCTAACTTCTGGAGGCAGTCAAAATGAGTATTTGAATTCTTCCCTACCATATTCCTGTGCTGAGATACAGGCTGCTTCAACCTGCTGTAAAATGCTTGATTTCGAGAGTGAGCGAAACTAATGAAAACATTGTTGGGGTAAAACCTAAAGGGAAAGACCTAGCACCAAATCCAATTTGCCATCTGATCTAACTTCTGGAGGCAGTCAAAATGATCCTTAGAATTCTTCCCTACCTTATTCCTGTGCTGAGATACAGGCTGCTCCAACCTGCTGTAAAATGCTTGATTTCGAGAGTGAGCGAAACTAATGAAAACGTTGGGGTAAAACCTAAAGGGAAAGACCTAGCACCAAATCCAATTTGCCATCTGATCTAACTTCTGGAGGCAGTCAAAATGATCCTTAGAATTCTTCCCTACCTTATTCCTGTGCTGAGATACAGGCTGCTCCAACCTGCTGTAAAATGCTTGATTTCAAGAGTGAGCGAAACTAATGAAAACATTGTTGGGGTAAAACCTAAAGGGAAAGACCTAGCACCAAATCCAATTTGCCATCTGATCTAACTTCTGGAGGCAGTCAAAATGATCCTTAGAATTCTTCCCTACCTTATTCCTGTGCTGAGATACAGGCTGCTCCAACCTGCTGTAAAATGCTTGATTTCGAGAGTGAGCGAAACTAATGAAAACATTGTTGGGGTAAAACCTAAAGGGAAAGACCTAGCACCAAATCCAATTTGCCATCTGATCTAACTTCTGGAGGCAGTCAAAATGATCCTTAGAATTCTTCCCTACCTTATTCCTGTGCTGAGATACAGGCTGCTCCAACCTGCTGTAAAATGCTTGATTTCGAGAGTGAGCGAAACTAATGAAAACATTGTTGGGGTAAAACCTAAAGGGAAAGACCTAGCACCAAATCCAATTTGCCATCTGATCTAACTTCTGGAGGCAGTCAAAATGATCCTTAGAATTCTTCCCTACCTTATTCCTGTGCTGAGATACAGGCTGCTCCAACCTGCTGTAAAATGCTTGATTTTGAGAGTGAGCGAAACTAATGAAAACATTGTTGGGGTAAAACCTAAAGGGAAAGACCTAGCACCAAATCCAATTTGCCATCTGATCTAACTTCTGGAGGCAGTCAAAATGAGTATTTGAATTCTCTCCCTACCATATTCCTGTGCTGAGATACAGGCTGCTTCAACCTGCTGTAAAATGCTTGATTTCGAGAGTGAGCGAAACTAATGAAAACATTGTTGGGGTAAAACCTAAAGGGAAAGACCTAGCACCAAATCCAATTTGCCATCTGATCTAACTTCTGGAGGCAGTCAAAATGATCCTTAGAATTCTTCCCTACCTTATTCCTGTGCTGAGATACAGGCTGCTCCAACCTGCTGTAAAATGCTTGATTTCGAGAGTGAGCGAAACTAATGAAAACATTGTTGGGGTAAAACCTAAAGGGAAAGACCTAGCACCAAATCCAATTTGCCATCTGATCTAACTTCTGGAGGCAGTCAAAATGATCCTTAGAATTCTTCCCTACCTTATTCCTGTGCTGAGATACAGGCTGCTCCAACCTGCTGTAAAATGCTTGATTTCGAGAGTGAGCGAAACTAATGAAAACATTGTTGGGGTAAAACCTAAAGGGAAAGACCTAGCACCAAATCCAATTTGCCATCTGATCTAACTTCTGGAGGCAGTCAAAATGATCCTTAGAATTCTTCCCTACCTTATTCCTGTGCTGAGATACAGGCTGCTCCAACCTGCTGTAAAATGCTTGATTTCGAGAGTGAGCGAAACTAATGAAAACATTGTTGGGGTAAAACCTAAAGGGAAAGACCTAGCACCAAATCCAATTTGCCATCTGATCTAACTTCTGGAGGCAGTCAAAATGATCCTTAGAATTCTTCCCTACCTTATTCCTGTGCTGAGATACAGGCTGCTCCAACCTGCTGTAAAATGCTTGATTTCGAGAGTGAGCGAAACTAATGAAAACATTGTTGGGGTAAAACCTAAAGGGAAAGACCTAGCACCAAATCCAATTTGCCATCTGATCTAACTTCTGGAGGCAGTCAAAATGATCCTTAGAATTCTTCCCTACCTTATTCCTGTGCTGAGATACAGGCTGCTCCAACCTGCTGTAAAATGCTTGATTTCGAGAGTGAGCGAAACTAATGAAAACATTGTTGGGGTAAAACCTAAAGGGAAAGACCTAGCACCAAATCCAATTTGCCATCTGATCTAACTTCTGGAGGCAGTCAAAATGAGTATTTGAATTCTTCCCTACCTTATTCCTGTGCTGAGATACAGGCTGCTCCAACCTGCTGTAAAATGCTTGATTTCGAGAGTGAGCGAAACTAATGAAAACATTGTTGGGGTAAAACCTAAAGGGAAAGACCTAGCACCAAATCCAATTTGCCATCTGATCTAACTTCTGGAGGCAGTCAAAATGATCCTTAGAATTCTTCCCTACCTTATTCCTGTGCTGAGATACAGGCTGCTCCAACCTGCTGTAAAATGCTTGATTTCGAGAGTGAGCGAAACTAATGAAAACATTGTTGGGGTAAAACCTAAAGGGAAAGACCTAGCACCAAATCCAATTTGCCATCTGATCTAACTTCTGGAGGCAGTCAAAATGATCCTTAGAATTCTTCCCTACCTTATTCCTGTGCTGAGATACAGGCTGCTCCAACCTGCTGTAAAATGCTTGATTTCGAGAGTGAGCGAAACTAATGAAAACATTGTTGGGGTAAAACCTAAAGGGAAAGACCTAGCACCAAATCCAATTTGCCATCTGATCTAACTTCTGGAGGCAGTCAAAATGATCCTTAGAATTCTTCCCTACCTTATTCCTGTGCTGAGATACAGGCTGCTCCAACCTGCTGTAAAATGCTTGATTTCGAGAGTGAGCGAAACTAATGAAAACATTGTTGGGGTAAAACCTAAAGGGAAAGACCTAGCACCAAATCCAATTTGCCATCTGATCTAACTTCTGGAGGCAGTCAAAATGAGTATTTGAATTCTTCCCTACCTTATTCCTGTGCTGAGATACAGGCTGCTCCAACCTGCTGTAAAATGCTTGATTTCGAGAGTGAGCGAAACTAATGAAAACATTGTTGGGGTAAAACCTAAAGGGAAAGACCTAGCACCAAATCCAATTTGCCATCTGATCTAACTTCTGGAGGCAGTCAAAATGATCCTTAGAATTCTTCCCTACCTTATTCCTGTGCTGAGATACAGGCTGCTCCAACCTGCTGTAAAATGCTTGATTTCGAGAGTGAGCGAAACTAATGAAAACATTGTTGGGGTAAAACCTAAAGGGAAAGACCTAGCACCAAATCCAATTTGCCATCTGATCTAACTTCTGGAGGCAGTCAAAATGATCCTTAGAATTCTTCCCTACCTTATTCCTGTGCTGAGATACAGGCTGCTCCAACCTGCTGTAAAATGCTTGATTTCGAGAGTGAGCGAAACTAATGAAAACATTGTTGGGGTAAAACCTAGAGGGAAAGACCTAGCACCAAATCCAATTTGCCATCTGATCTAACTTCTGGAGGCAGTCAAAATGATCCTTAGAATTCTTCCCTACCTTATTCCTGTGCTGAGATACAGGCTGCTCCAACCTGCTGTAAAATGCTTGATTTCGAGAGTGAGCGAAACTAATGAAAACATTGTTGGGGTAAAACCTAAAGGGAAAGACCTAGCACCAAATCCAATTTGCCATCTGATCTAACTTCTGGAGGCAGTCAAAATGATCCTTAGAATTCTTCCCTACCTTATTCCTGTGCTGAGATACAGGCTGCTCCAACCTGCTGTAAAATGCTTGATTTCGAGAGTGAGCGAAACTAATGAAAACATTGTTGGGGTAAAACCTAAAGGGAAAGACCTAGCACCAAATCCAATTTGCCATCTGATCTAACTTCTGGAGGCAGTCAAAATGATCCTTAGAATTCTTCCCTACCTTATTCCTGTGCTGAGATACAGGCTGCTCCAACCTGCTGTAAAATGCTTGATTTCGAGAGTGAGCGAAACTAATGAAAACATTGTTGGGGTAAAACCTAAAGGGAAAGACCTAGCACCAAATCCAATTTGCCATCTGATCTAACTTCTGGAGGCAGTCAAAATGAGTATTTGAATTCTCTCCCTACCATATTCCTGTGCTGAGATACAGGCTGCTTCAACCTGCTGTAAAATGCTTGATTTCGAGAGTGAGCGAAACTAATGAAAACATTGTTGGGGTAAAACCTAAAGGGAAAGACCTAGCACCAAATCCAATTTGCCATCTGATCTAACTTCTGGAGGCAGTCAAAATGATCCTTAGAATTCTTCCCTACCTTATTCCTGTGCTGAGATACAGGCTGCTCCAACCTGCTGTAAAATGCTTGATTTCGAGAGTGAGCGAAACTAATGAAAACATTGTTGGGGTAAAACCTAAAGGGAAAGACCTAGCACCAAATCCAATTTGCCATCTGATCTAACTTCTGGAGGCAGTCAAAATGATCCTTAGAATTCTTCCCTACCTTATTCCTGTGCTGAGATACAGGCTGCTCCAACCTGCTGTAAAATGCTTGATTTCGAGAGTGAGCGAAACTAATGAAAACATTGTTGGGGTAAAACCTAAAGGGAAAGACCTAGCACCAAATCCAATTTGCCATCTGATCTAACTTCTGGAGGCAGTCAAAATGATCCTTAGAATTCTTCCCTACCTTATTCCTGTGCTGAGATACAGGCTGCTCCAACCTGCTGTAAAATGCTTGATATCGAGAGTGAGCGAAACTAATGAAAACATTGTTGGGGTAAAACCTAAAGGGAAAGACCTAGCACCAAATCCAATTTGCCATCTGATCTAACTTCTGGAGGCAGTCAAAATGATCCTTAGAATTCTTCCCTACCTTATTCCTGTGCTGAGATACAGGCTGCTCCAACCTGCTGTAAAATGCTTGATTTCGAGAGTGAGCGAAACTAATGAAAACATTGTTGGGGTAAAACCTAAAGGGGAAAGACCTAGCACCAAATCCAATTTGCCATCTGATCTAACTTCTGGAGGCAGTCAAAATGATCCTTAGAATTCTTCCCTACCTTATTCCTGTGCTGAGATACAGGCTGCTCCAACCTGCTGTAAAATGCTTGATTTCGAGAGTGAGCGAAACTAATGAAAACATTGTTGGGGTAAAACCTAAAGGGAAAGACCTAGCACCAAATCCAATTTGCCATCTGATCTAACTTCTGGAGGCAGTCAAAATGAGTATTTGAATTCTTCCCTACCTTATTCCTGTGCTGAGATACAGGCTGCTCCAACCTGCTGTAAAATGCTTGATTTCGAGAGTGAGCGAAACTAATGAAAACATTGTTGGGGTAAAACCTAAAGGGAAAGACCTAGCACCAAATCCAATTTGCCATCTGATCTAACTTCTGGAGGCAGTCAAAATGATCCTTAGAATTCTTCCCTACCTTATTCCTGTGCTGAGATACAGGCTGCTCCAACCTGCTGTAAAATGCTTGATTTCGAGAGTGAGCGAAACTAATGAAAACATTGTTGGGGTAAAACCTAAAGGGAAAGACCTAGCACCAAATCCAATTTGCCATCTGATCTAACTTCTGGAGGCAGTCAAAATGATCCTTAGAATTCTTCCCTACCTTATTCCTGTGCTGAGATACAGGCTGCTCCAACCTGCTGTAAAATGCTTGATTTCGAGAGTGAGCGAAACTAATGAAAACATTGTTGGGGTAAAACCTAGAGGGAAAGACCTAGCACCAAATCCAATTTGCCATCTGATCTAACTTCTGGAGGCAGTCAAAATGATCCTTAGAATTCTTCCCTACCTTATTCCTGTGCTGAGATACAGGCTGCTCCAACCTGCTGTAAAATGCTTGATTTCGAGAGTGAGCGAAACTAATGAAAACATTGTTGGGGTAAAACCTAAAGGGAAAGACCTAGCACCAAATCCAATTTGCCATCTGATCTAACTTCTGGAGGCAGTCAAAATGATCCTTAGAATTCTTCCCTACCTTATTCCTGTGCTGAGATACAGGCTGCTCCAACCTGCTGTAAAATGCTTGCTTTCGAGAGTGAGCGAAACTAATGAAAACATTGTTGGGGTAAAACCTAAAGGGAAAGACCTAGCACCAAATCCAATTTGCCATCTGATCTAACTTCTGGAGGCAGTCAAAATGATCCTTAGAATTCTTCCCTACCTTATTCCTGTGCTGAGATACAGGCTGCTCCAACCTGCTGTAAAATGCTTGATTTCGAGAGTGAGCGAAACTAATGAAAACATTGTTGGGGTAAAACCTAAAGGGAAAGACCTAGCACCAAATCCAATTTGCCATCTGATCTAACTTCTGGAGGCAGTCAAAATGATCCTTAGAATTCTTCCCTACCTTATTCCTGTGCTGAGATACAGGCTGCTCCAACCTGCTGTAAAATGCTTGATTTCGAGAGTGAGCGAAACTAATGAAAACATTGTTGGGGTAAAACCTAAAGGGAAAGACCTAGCACCAAATCCAATTGGCCATCTGATCTAACTTCTGGAGGCAGTCAAAATGATCCTTAGAATTCTTCCCTACCTTATTCCTGTGCTGAGATACAGGCTGCTCCAACCTGCTGTAAAATGCTTGATTTCGAGAGTGAGCGAAACTAATGAAAACATTGTTGGGGTAAAACCTAAAGGGAAAGACCTAGCACCAAATCCAATTTGCCATCTGATCTAACTTCTGGAGGCAGTCAAAATGAGTATTTGAATTCTTCCCTACCTTATTCCTGTGCTGAGATACAGGCTGCTCCAACCTGCTGTAAAATGCTTGATTTCGAGAGTGAGCGAAACTAATGAAAACATTGTTGGGGTAAAACCTAAAGGGAAAGACCTAGCACCAAATCCAATTTGCCATCTGATCTAACTTCTGGAGGCAGTCAAAATGATCCTTAGAATTCTTCCCTACCTTATTCCTGTGCTGAGATACAGGCTGCTCCAACCTGCTGTAAAATGCTTGATTTCGAGAGTGAGCGAAACTAATGAAAACATTGTTGGGGTAAAACCTAAAGGGAAAGACCTAGCACCAAATCCAATTTGCCATCTGATCTAACTTCTGGAGGCAGTCAAAATGATCCTTAGAATTCTTCCCTACCTTATTCCTGTGCTGAGATACAGGCTGCTCCAACCTGCTGTAAAATGCTTGATTTCGAGAGTGAGCGAAACTAATGAAAACATTGTTGGGGTAAAACCTAGAGGGAAAGACCTAGCACCAAATCCAATTTGCCATCTGATCTAACTTCTGGAGGCAGTCAAAATGATCCTTAGAATTCTTCCCTACCTTATTCCTGTGCTGAGATACAGGCTGCTCCAACCTGCTGTAAAATGCTTGATTTCGAGAGTGAGCGAAACTAATGAAAACATTGTTGGGGTAAAACCTAAAGGGAAAGACCTAGCACCAAATCCAATTTGCCATCTGATCTAACTTCTGGAGGCAGTCAAAATGATCCTTAGAATTCTTCCCTACCTTATTCCTGTGCTGAGATACAGGCTGCTCCAACCTGCTGTAAAATGCTTGCTTTCGAGAGTGAGCGAAACTAATGAAAACATTGTTGGGGTAAAACCTAAAGGGAAAGACCTAGCACCAAATCCAATTTGCCATCTGATCTAACTTCTGGAGGCAGTCAAAATGATCCTTAGAATTCTTCCCTACCTTATTCCTGTGCTGAGATACAGGCTGCTCCAACCTGCTGTAAAATGCTTGATTTCGAGAGTGAGCGAAACTAATGAAAACATTGTTGGGGTAAAACCTAAAGGGAAAGACCTAGCACCAAATCCAATTTGCCATCTGATCTAACTTCTGGAGGCAGTCAAAATGATCCTTAGAATTCTTCCCTACCTTATTCCTGTGCTGAGATACAGGCTGCTCCAACCTGCTGTAAAATGCTTGATTTCGAGAGTGAGCGAAACTAATGAAAACATTGTTGGGGTAAAACCTAAAGGGAAAGACCTAGCACCAAATCCAATTTGCCATCTGATCTAACTTCTGGAGGCAGTCAAAATGAGTATTTGAATTCTTCCCTACCATATTCCTGTGCTGAGATACAGGCTGCTTCAACCTGCTGTAAAATGCTTGATTTCGAGAGTGAGCGAAACTAATGAAAACATTGTTGGGGTAAAACCTAAAGGGAAAGACCTAGCACCAAATCCAATTTGCCATCTGATCTAACTTCTGGAGGCAGTCAAAATGATCCTTAGAATTCTTCCCTACCTTATTCCTGTGCTGAGATACAGGCTGCTCCAACCTGCTGTAAAATGCTTGATTTTCGAGAGTGAGCGAAACTAATGAAAACATTGCTGGGGTAAAACCTAAAGGGAAAGACCTAGCACCAAATCCAATTTGCCATCTGATCTAACTTCTGGAGGCAGTCAAAATGATCCTTAGAATTCTTCCCTACCTTATTCCTGTGCTGAGATACAGGCTGCTCCAACCTGCTGTAAAATGCTTGATTTCGAGAGTGAGCGAAACTAATGAAAACATTGTTGGGGTAAAACCTAAAGGGAAAGACCTAGCACCAAATCCAATTTGCCATCTGATCTAACTTCTGGAGGCAGTCAAAATGATCCTTAGAATTCTTCCCTACCTTATTCCTGTGCTGAGATACAGGCTGCTCCAACCTGCTGTAAAATGCTTGATTTCGAGAGTGAGCGAAACTAATGAAAACATTGTTGGGGTAAAACCTAAAGGGAAAGACCTAGCACCAAATCCAATTTGCCATCTGATCTAACTTCTGGAGGCAGTCAAAATGATCCTTAGAATTCTTCCCTACCTTATTCCTGTGCTGAGATACAGGCTGCTCCAACCTGCTGTAAAATGCTTGATTTCGAGAGTGAGCGAAACTAATGAAAACATTGTTGGGGGTAAAACCTAAAGGGAAAGACCTAGCACCAAATCCAATTTGCCATCTGATCTAACTTCTGGAGGCAGTCAAAATGATCCTTAGAATTCTTCCCTACCTTATTCCTGTGCTGAGATACAGGCTGCTCCAACCTGCTGTAAAATGCTTGATTTCGAGAGTGAGCGAAACTAATGAAAACATTGTTGGGGTAAAACCTAAAGGGAAAGACCTAGCACCAAATCCAATTTGCCATCTGATCTAACTTCTGGAGGCAGTCAAAATGATCCTTAGAATTCTTCCCTACCTTATTCCTGTGCTGAGATACAGGCTGCTCCAACCTGCTGTAAAATGCTTGATTTCGAGAGTGAGCGAAACTAATGAAAACATTGTTGGGGTAAAACCTAAAGGGAAAGACCTAGCACCAAATTCCATTGGCCATCTGATCTAACTTCTGGAGGCAGTCAAAATGATCCTTAGAATTCTTCCCTACCTTATTCCTGTGCTGAGATACAGGCTGCTCCAACCTGCTGTAAAATGCTTGATTTCGAGAGTGAGCGAAACTAATGAAAACATTGTTGGGGTAAAACCTAAAGGGAAAGACCTAGCACCAAATCCAATTTGCCATCTGATCTAACTTCTGGAGGCAGTCAAAATGATCCTTAGAATTCTTCCCTACCTTATTCCTGTGCTGAGATACAGGCTGCTCCAACCTGCTGTAAAATGCTTGATTTCGAGAGTGAGCGAAACTAATGAAAACATTGTTGGGGTAAAACCTAAAGGGAAAGACCTAGCACCAAATCCAATTTGCCATCTGATCTAACTTCTGGAGGCAGTCAAAATGATCCTTAGAATTCTTCCCTACCTTATTCCTGTGCTGAGATACAGGCTGCTCCAACCTGCTGTAAAATGCTTGATTTCGAGAGTGAGCGAAACTAATGAAAACATTGTTGGGGTAAAACCTAAAGGGAAAGACCTAGCACCAAATCCAATTTGCCATCTGATCTAACTTCTGGAGGCAGTCAAAATGATCCTTAGAATTCTTCCCTACCTTATTCCTGTGCTGAGATACAGGCTGCTCCAACCTGCTGTAAAATGCTTGATTTCGAGAGTGAGCGAAACTAATGAAAACATTGTTGGGGTAAAACCTAAAGGGAAAGACCTAGCACCAAATCCAATTTGCCATCTGATCTAACTTCTGGAGGCAGTCAAAATGATCCTTAGAATTCTTCCCTACCTTATTCCTGTGCTGAGATACAGGCTGCTCCAACCTGCTGTAAAATGCTTGATTTCGAGAGTGAGCGAAACTAATGAAAACATTGTTGGGGTAAAACCTAAAGGGAAAGACCTAGCACCAAATCCAATTTGCCATCTGATCTAACTTCTGGAGGCAGTCAAAATGATCCTTAGAATTCTTCCCTACCTTATTCCTGTGCTGAGATACAGGCTGCTCCAACCTGCTGTAAAATGCTTGATTTCGAGAGTGAGCGAAACTAATGAAAACATTGTTGGGGTAAAACCTAAAGGGAAAGACCTAGCACCAAATCCAATTTGCCATCTGATCTAACTTCTGGAGGCAGTCAAAATGATCCTTAGAATTCTTCCCTACCTTATTCCTGTGCTGAGATACAGGCTGCTCCAACCTGCTGTAAAATGCTTGATTTCGAGAGTGAGCGAAACTAATGAAAACATTGTTGGGGTAAAACCTAAAGGGAAAGACCTAGCACCAAATTCCATTGGCCATCTGATCTAACTTCTGGAGGCAGTCAAAATGATCCTTAGAATTCTTCCCTACCTTATTCCTGTGCTGAGATACAGGCTGCTCCAACCTGCTGTAAAATGCTTGATTTCGAGAGTGAGCGAAACTAATGAAAACATTGTTGGGGTAAAACCTAAAGGGAAAGACCTAGCACCAAATCCAATTTGCCATCTGATCTAACTTCTGGAGGCAGTCAAAATGATCCTTAGAATTCTTCCCTACCTTATTCCTGTGCTGAGATACAGGCTGCTCCAACCTGCTGTAAAATGCTTGATTTCGAGAGTGAGCGAAACTAATGAAAACATTGTTGGGGTAAAACCTAAAGGGAAAGACCTAGCACCAAATCCAATTTGCCATCTGATCTAACTTCTGGAGGCAGTCAAAATGATCCTTAGAATTCTTCCCTACCTTATTCCTGTGCTGAGATACAGGCTGCTCCAACCTGCTGTAAAATGCTTGATTTCGAGAGTGAGCGAAACTAATGAAAACATTGTTGGGGTAAAACCTAAAGGGAAAGACCTAGCACCAAATCCAATTTGCCATCTGATCTAACTTCTGGAGGCAGTCAAAATGATCCTTAGAATTCTTCCCTACCTTATTCCTGTGCTGAGATACAGGCTGCTCCAACCTGCTGTAAAATGCTTGATTTCGAGAGTGAGCGAAACTAATGAAAACATTGTTGGGGTAAAACCTAAAGGGAAAGACCTAGCACCAAATCCAATTTGCCATCTGATCTAACTTCTGGAGGCAGTCAAAATGATCCTTAGAATTCTTCCCTACCTTATTCCTGTGCTGAGATACAGGCTGCTCCAACCTGCTGTAAAATGCTTGATTTCGAGAGTGAGCGAAACTAATGAAAAACATTGTTGGGGTAAAACCTAAAGGGAAAGACCTAGCACCAAATCCAATTTGCCATCTGATCTAACTTCTGGAGGCAGTCAAAATGATCCTTAGAATTCTTCCCTACCTTATTCCTGTGCTGAGATACAGGCTGCTCCAACCTGCTGTAAAATGCTTGATTTCGAGAGTGAGCGAAACTAATGAAAACATTGTTGGGGTAAAACCTAAAGGGAAAGACCTAGCACCAAATCCAATTTGCCATCTGATCTAACTTCTGGAGGCAGTCAAAATGATCCTTAGAATTCTTCCCTACCTTATTCCTGTGCTGAGATACAGGCTGCTCCAACCTGCTGTAAAATGCTTGATTTCGAGAGTGAGCGAAACTAATGAAAACATTGTTGGGGTAAAACCTAAAGGGAAAGACCTAGCACCAAATCCAATTTGCCATCTGATCTAACTTCTGGAGGCAGTCAAAATGATCCTTAGAATTCTTCCCTACCTTATTCCTGTGCTGAGATACAGGCTGCTCCAACCTGCTGTAAAATGCTTGATTTCGAGAGTGAGCGAAACTAATGAAAACATTGTTGGGGTAAAACCTAAAGGGAAAGACCTAGCACCAAATCCAATTTGCCATCTGATCTAACTTCTGGAGGCAGTCAAAATGATCCTTAGAATTCTTCCCTACCTTATTCCTGTGCTGAGATACAGGCTGCTCCAACCTGCTGTAAAATGCTTGATTTCGAGAGTGAGCGAAACTAATGAAAACATTGTTGGGGTAAAACCTAAAGGGAAAGACCTAGCACCAAATCCAATTTGCCATCTGATCTAACTTCTGGAGGCAGTCAAAATGATCCTTAGAATTCTTCCCTACCTTATTCCTGTGCTGAGATACAGGCTGCTCCAACCTGCTGTAAAATGCTTGATTTCGAGAGTGAGCGAAACTAATGAAAACATTGTTGGGGTAAAACCTAAAGGGAAAGACCTAGCACCAAATCCAATTTGCCATCTGATCTAACTTCTGGAGGCAGTCAAAATGATCCTTAGAATTCTTCCCTACCTTATTCCTGTGCTGAGATACAGGCTGCTCCAACCTGCTGTAAAATGCTTGATTTCGAGAGTGAGCGAAACTAATGAAAACATTGTTGGGGTAAAACCTAAAGGGAAAGACCTAGCACCAAATCCAATTTGCCATCTGATCTAACTTCTGGAGGCAGTCAAAATGATCCTTAGAATTCTTCCCTACCTTATTCCTGTGCTGAGATACAGGCTGCTCCAACCTGCTGTAAAATGCTTGATTTCGAGAGTGAGCGAAACTAATGAAAACATTGTTGGGGTAAAACCTAAAGGGAAAGACCTAGCACCAAATCCAATTTGCCATCTGATCTAACTTCTGGAGGCAGTCAAAATGATCCTTAGAATTCTCCCCTACCTTATTCCTGTGCTGAGATACAGGCTGCTCCAACCTGCTGTAAAATGCTTGATTTCGAGAGTGAGCGAAACTAATGAAAACATTGTTGGGGTAAAACCTAAAGGGAAAGACCTAGCACCAAATCCAATTTGCCATCTGATCTAACTTCTGGAGGCAGTCAAAATGATCCTTAGAATTCTTCCCTACCTTATTCCTGTGCTGAGATACAGGCTGCTCCAACCTGCTGTAAAATGCTTGATTTCGAGAGTGAGCGAAACTAATGAAAACATTGTTGGGGTAAAACCTAAAGGGAAAGACCTAGCACCAAATCCAATTTGCCATCTGATCTAACTTCTGGAGGCAGTCAAAATGATCCTTAGAATTCTTCCCTACCTTATTCCTGTGCTGAGATACAGGCTGCTCCAACCTGCTGTAAAATGCTTGATTTCGAGAGTGAGCGAAACTAATGAAAACATTGTTGGGGTAAAACCTAAAGGGAAAGACCTAGCACCAAATCCAATTTGCCATCTGATCTAACTTCTGGAGGCAGTCAAAATGATCCTTAGAATTCTTCCCTACCTTATTCCTGTGCTGAGATACAGGCTGCTCCAACCTGCTGTAAAATGCTTGATTTCGAGAGTGAGCGAAACTAATGAAAACATTGTTGGGGTAAAACCTAAAGGGAAAGACCTAGCACCAAATCCAATTTGCCATCTGATCTAACTTCTGGAGGCAGTCAAAATGATCCTTAGAATTCTTCCCTACCTTATTCCTGTGCTGAGATACAGGCTGCTCCAACCTGCTGTAAAATGCTTGATTTCGAGAGTGAGCGAAACTAATGAAAACATTGTTGGGGTAAAACCTAAAGGGAAAGACCTA
>NW_027143157.1:0-78672 GCF_026170545.1 Melanerpes formicivorus
CAGTCCAGCCCCAGTTCAAGCCCTGCCCCAGCCCTGCCCCTGCCCTGGCCCCAGCCCCTGCCCCAGACTCGGCCCCAGCCCAGTCCTGGTCCCAGCCCAGGCCCAGCCCTGCCCCAGCCCAAGCCCCAGCCCAGCCCCAGCCCCAGCCCTGCCCCAGCCCAAGCCCCAGCCCAGCCCCAGCCCCAGCCCTACCCCAGCCCTGCCGCAGCCTCGGGCCCAGCCCTGTCCCAGGCCCAGCCCAGACCCCAGCCCAGCCTCAGCCCGGCCCCAGCACTGCTCCAGCCCCAGCCCTAGCCCAGCCCTGCCCTCAGCCCGGCCCTAGCTCAGCCACAGCCCTGTCCGCAGCCCCAGCCCCAGCCCCAGCCCCACCCTCGTCCCCAGCCCAGCCCCAGCCCCAGCCCTACCCCTGCCCAGTCACGGTCCATGCCCAGCCCCAGCCCTGCCCAAGACTTGGTTCCAGCCCCAGCCCCAGCCCTGCCCCAGCCCCAGCCCCAGCCCCATCGCCAGCCCCAGCCCCAGCCCTGCCCCAGCCTCAGTCCTGCCCCAGCCCCGGCCCCAGCCCCAGCCCCAGCCCTGCCCCCAACCCAGCCCCAGCCATGCCCCCAGCCCAGACCTGCCCCCAGCCCCAGCCCAAGGCCCAGCCTCCAGCCTACTCCAGCCCCAGCCCCGGCCCCAACCTCAGTCCCAGCCCTACCCCAGGCCCCAGCCCCTGCCCCCAGCCCAGCCCCCAGCCCTGCGTCAGCCCTGCCGCAGCCGCAGCCCCAGGCCTGACCTCAGCCCTGCCCCAGCCCTGGCTCCTGCCCCAACCCTGTCTCCAGCCCCAGCCACAACCTTCGCCCCAGCCCAGCCCCAGTTCCAGCCCTGCCCCTGCCCCTGCCCAGCCCAGCCCCAGACTCGGCCCCAGCCCAGCCCCAGGCCTAGCCCTGTCCCAGTCCCCGCCCCAGCCCCAGCCCAGCCCCAGCCCTGCCCCAGCCTAGCCCCAGCCCTACCCAGCCCCTGCCCTGGACCCAGTCCCAGCCCCACCCCAGCCTCATCCCCAGCCCAGGCCCAGCCCTGCCCCAGCCCCACCCCCACCCCTGGCCCCAGCCCTGGCCCCAGCCAAGCCCCACTCATGGCCCCAGCCCCGGCCCCAGCCCAGCCCTAGCCCAGCCCTGCCCCAGCCCCAGCCCTGCACCGAACCCAGCCCCAGCCCGGCCCCAGCCCTGCCCCAGCCTCGGCCGCAGCCCCAGCCCTACCCCAGCCCTGCCCCAGCCTCGGCCGCAGCCCAGCCCCAGCCCTACCCCAGCCCTGCCGCAGCCTCGGGCCCAGCCCTGTCCCAGGCCCAGCCCTGACCCCAGCCCAGCCCCAGCCATGCCCCCAGCCCAGACGTGCCCCCAGCCCCAGCCCAAGGCCCAGCCTCCAGCCTACTCCAGCCCCAGCCCCGGCCCCAACCTCAGTCCCAGCCCTACCCCAAGCCCCAGCCCCTGCCCCCAGCCCAGCCCCAGCCCTGGGTCAGCCCTGCCCCAGCCCTAGTCCCCTGCCCACCCCCAGCAGAGCACCAGCACAGCCCCAGCCCAGCCCCAGTTCCAGCCCTGCCCCAGCCCTGCCCCTGCCCTGGACCGAGCCCTGGACCCAGACTCGGCCCCAGCACAGCCCAGCCCCAGCCCCAACCTTGGCCCCAGCCCAGCCCCAGTTCCAGCCCTGCCCCAGTCCCCGCCCCAGACCCAGCCACAGCCCCAGCCCTGTGCCAGCACTACCCCAGCCCAGCCCTGGTCCCAGCCCAGCCCAAGCCCTGGCCCGGCCCCCACCCCTGCCCAATCCTTGCCCCCAGCCCAGCCCAAGCCCGGCCCCAGCCCCAGCCCCAGCCCCAGCCCAGCCCCTGCCCTGGACCCAGCACCAGCCCAGCCCCAACCCTAGCCCCAGCCCTGCCCCAGACCAGCCCCAGCCCAGCCCCAGCCCCATTCACAGCCACAGCCCAGCTCCAGCCACAGCCCAGCCCCAGCCCCAGCCCCAGCCTTGTCCCAGTCCCTGCCCCACCCCAGTCCTGATCCCAGTCCAGCCCCAGCCCAGCCCCAGCCCTGCCCCAGCCTAGCCCCAGCCCTACCCAGCCCCTGCCCTGGACCCAGCCCCAGCCCCACCCCAGCCTCATCCCCAGCCCAGGCCCAGCCCTGCCCCAGCCCCAGCCCCACCCCTGGCCCAGCCCTGGCCACAGCCAAGCCCCACTCATGGCCCCAGCCCCCTCCCCAGCCCAGCCCTGCCCCAGTCCCTGCCCCAGCCCAGTCCTGGTCCCAGCCCAGCCCCAGCCCTGGACCCAGCACCACCCCCACCCCAGCCTCATCCCTAGCCCTGCCCCAGCCTAGCCCCAGCCCCAGCCCTGCCCCTGCCCTGGACCCAGCCCTGGACCCACCCCAGCCTCTTCCCCAGCCCTGCCCCAGCCCCGGCCCCAGCCCAGCCCTAGCCCAGCCCTGCCACAGCCCCCGCCCTGCCCCAGCCCCAGCCCTGCACCGAACCCAGCCCCAGCCCGGCCCCAGCCCTGCCCCAGCTCTGGCCCCAGCCCTGTCCCCAGCCCGTGCCCCTGCCCTCAGCCCCAGCCCCAGCCCCACCCTCGGCCCCAGGCCAGCCCCTGCCCCAGCCCTGCCCCGGCCAAGCCCCAGCCCCAGCCCAGCCCCTGCCCTGGACCCAGCCCCACCCCCACCCCAGCCCTGGCCCCAGCCCTGCCCCAGCCCAGCCCCAGCCCCATTCACAGCGACAGCCCAGCTCCAGCCACAGCCCAGCCCCTGCCCTGGACCCAGCCCCAGCCCATTCCCAGCCCTAGCCCCAGCCCTGGCCCAGCCCTGCCCTCAGCCCAGGCCCAGCCCCAGCCCCGCCCCAGCCCAGCCCCAGCCCAAGGCCCAGCCCCAGCCCCAGCCCTGCCCCACCCTGGCCCCAATCCAGACCCAGCCCTACCCCTACCTTAGCCCTAGCCACAGCCCTTTCCGCAGCCCCAGCCCCAGCCCCACCCTCGCCACCAGCCCAGCCCCAGACCCAACCTTGGCCCCAGTCCAGCCCCAGTTCAAGCCCTGCCCCAGCCCTGCCCCTGCCCTGGCCCCAGCCCCTGCCCCAGACTCGGCCCCAGCCCAGTCCTGGTCCCAGCCCAGGCCCAGCCCTGCCCCAGCCCAAGCCCCAGCCCAGCCCCAGCCCCAACCTTGGCCCCAGCCCAGCCCCAGTTCCAGCCCTGCCCCAGTCCCCGCCCCAGACCCAGCCACAGCCCCAGCCCTGTGCCAGCACTACCCCAGCCCAGCCCTGGTCCCAGCCCAGCCCAAGCCCTGGCCCGGCCCCCACCCCTGCCCAATCCTTGCCCCCAGCCCAGCCCAAGCCCGGCCCCAGCCCCAGCCCCAGCCCCAGCCCAGCCCCTGCCCTGGACCCAGCACCAGCCCAGCCCCAACCCTAGCCCCAGCCCTGCCCCAGACCAGCCCCAGCCCAGCCCCAGCCCCATTCACAGCCACAGCCCAGCTCCAGCCACAGCCCAGCCCCAGCCCCAGCCCCAGCCTTGTCCCAGTCCCTGCCCCACCCCAGTCCTGATCCCAGTCCAGCCCCAGCCCAGCCCCAGCCCTGCCCCAGCCTAGCCCCAGCCCTACCCAGCCCCTGCCCTGGACCCAGCCCCAGCCCCACCCCAGCCTCATCCCCAGCCCAGGCCCAGCCCTGCCCCAGCCCCAGCCCCACCCCTGGCCCCAGCCCTGGCCACAGCCAAGCCCCACTCATGGCCCCAGCCCCCTCCCCAGCCCAGCCCTGCCCCAGTCCCTGCCCCAGCCCAGTCCTGGTCCCAGCCCAGCCCCAGCCCTGGACCCAGCACCACCCCCACCCCAGCCTCATCCCTAGCCCTGCCCCAGCCTAGCCCCAGCCCCAGCCCTGCCCCTGCCCTGGACCCAGCCCTGGACCCACCCCAGCCTCTTCCCCAGCCCTGCCCCAGCCCCGGCCCCAGCCCAGCCCTAGCCCAGCCCTGCCACAGCCCCCGCCCTGCCCCAGCCCCAGCCCTGCACCGAACCCAGCCCCAGCCCGGCCCCAGCCCTGCCCCAGCTCTGGCCCCAGCCCTGTCCCCAGCCCGTGCCCCTGCCCTCAGCCCCAGCCCCAGCCCCACCCTCGGCCCCAGGCCAGCCCCTGCCCCAGCCCTGCCCCGGCCAAGCCCCAGCCCCAGCCCAGCCCCTGCCCTGGACCCAGCCCCACCCCCACCCCAGCCCTGGCCCCAGCCCTGCCCCAGCCCAGCCCCAGCCCCATTCACAGCGACAGCCCAGCTCCAGCCACAGCCCAGCCCCTGCCCTGGACCCAGCCCCAGCCCATTCCCAGCCCTAGCCCCAGCCCTGGCCCAGCCCTGCCCTCAGCCCAGGCCCAGCCCCAGCCCCGCCCCAGCCCAGCCCCAGCCCAAGGCCCAGCCCCAGCCCCAGCCCTGCCCCACCCTGGCCCCAATCCAGACCCAGCCCTACCCCTACCTTAGCCCTAGCCACAGCCCTTTCCGCAGCCCCAGCCCCAGCCCCACCCTCGCCACCAGCCCAGCCCCAGACCCAACCTTGGCCCCAGTCCAGCCCCAGTTCAAGCCCTGCCCCAGCCCTGCCCCTGCCCTGGCCCCAGCCCCTGCCCCAGACTCGGCCCCAGCCCAGTCCTGGTCCCAGCCCAGGCCCAGCCCTGCCCCAGCCCAAGCCCCAGCCCAGCCCCAGCCCCAGCCCTACTCCAACCCTGCCGCAGCCTCGGGCCCAGCCCTGTCCCAGGCCCAGCCCAGACCCCAGCCCAGCCTCAGCCCGGCCCCAGCCCTGCCCCAGCCCCAGCCCTACCCAGCCCCTGCACTGGACCCAGCCCCAGCCCTACCCCAGCCCCATCCCCAGCCCAGGCCCAGCCCTGCCCCAGCCCCAGCCCCACCCCTGGCCCCAGCCCTGCCCCAGCCTAGCCCCAGCCCCAGCCCAGCCCCTGCCCTGGACCCAGCCCCAGCCCCACCCCAGCCTCATCCCCAGACCAGGCCCAGCCCAGCCCCAGCCCTTTACCCAGACCCAGCCCCAGCCCAAGGCCCAGTCTCAAGCCTAGTCCTGCCCCAGCCCTGTCCGCAGCCCCAGCCCCAGCCCCAGCCCCAGCCCCACCCTCGCCACCAGCCCAGGCCCAGCCCCAACCTTGGCCCCAGCCCAGCCCCAGTTCCAGCCCTGCCCCAGCCCTGCCCCTGCCCCGGTCCGAGCCCCGGACCCAGACTCAGCCCCAGCCCAGCATCAGTCCTAGCCCTGCCCCAGTCCCCGCCCCAGACCCAGCCACAGCCCCAGCCCTGTGCCAGCACTACCCCAGCCCAGCCCTGATCCCAGCCCAGCCCAAGCCCTGGCCTGGCCCCCGCCCCTGCCCAATCCTTGCCCCTAGCCCAGCCCAAGCCCGGCCCCAGCCCCAGGCCCAGCCCCAGCCCTACCCTGGACCCAGCCCCAGCCCCACCCTAGCCTCTTCCCCAGCCCTGCCCCAGCCCCAGCCCCAGATCCAGCCCCATCCCCATCCCTGCCCCCAGCCCAGCCCCAGCCCCAGCCCTGCCCCATCCCAGCCCCAGCCACCGCCCAGCCCCAGCCCCAGCCCCAGCCCTGCCCCAGTCCCTGCCCCAGCCCAGTCCTGGTCCCAGCCCAGCCCCTGCCCTGGACCCAGCCACAGCCCAACCCCAGCCTCTTCCCCAGCCCTGCCCCAGCCCCAGCCTCTCCCCCGGCCCCATCCCCGGCCCCAGCCCAGCCCTAGTCCAGCCCTGCCACAGCCCCCGCCCTGCCCCAGCCCCAGCCCTGCACCGAACCCAGCCCCAGCCGGGCCCCAGCTCTGGCCCCAGCCCTGTCCCCAGCCCGTGCCCCTGCCCTCAGCCCCAGCCCCACCCTCGGCCCCAGGCCAGCCCCTGCCCCAGCCCTGCCCCGGCCAACCCCAGCCCCAGCCCAGCCACAGCCCCTGCCCCAGCCCTGCCCCGGCCCAGCCCCAGCCCCATTCACAGCCACAGCCCAGCTCCAGCCACAGCCCAGCCCCTGCCCTGGACCCAGCCCCAGCCCAGCCCCAGCCCTAGCCCCAGCCCTGCCCCAGCCCAGCCCCAGCCCCATTCACAGCCACAGCCCCATTCACAGCCACAGCCCAGCTCCAGCCACAGCCCAGCCACAGCCCTGGACCCAGCCCCAGCCCAGCCCCATCCACAGCCCTGCCCCAGCCCTGCCCTCAGCCCAGCCCCAGCCCAGCCCTTCCCCATTCACATCCACAGCCCAGCTCCAGCCACAGCCCAGCCCCACCCTGGACCCAGCCCCAGCCACAGCCCAGCCCCAGCCCTGCCCCAGCCTAGCCCCAGCCCCAGTCCAGCCCCTACCCTGGACCCAGCCCCAGCCCTGCCCCAGCCTAGACACAGCCCCAGCCCAGCCCCACCCTGGACCCAGCCCCAGCCCCAGCCCCAGCCCAGCCCCTGCCCTGGACCCAGCCCCTGCCCTGGACCCAGCCCCAGCCCCAGCCCAGCCCCAGCCCCAGCCCCAGCCCAACCCCAGCTCCAGCCCTACCCCAGCCCAACCCCATCCCCAGCCCAGCCCCTGCCCTGGACCCAGCCCCAGCCCCACTCCAGCCTCATCCCCAGCCCAGGTCCAGCCCTGCCCCAGCCCAAGCCCCAGACCCAGCCCCATCCCTGCCCCCAGCCCAGCCCCAGCCTCAGCCCTGCCTCAGCCCAGCCCTAGCCCAGCCCTGCCACAACCCCAGCCCTGCACCGAACCCAGCCCCAGCCGGGCCCCAGCCCTGGACCCAGCCCTGTCCCCAGCCCGGGCCCCTGCCCTCAGCCCCAGCCCCAGCCCAGCCCAGCCCCAGCCCTGCCCCAGCCTAGCCCCAGCCCCAGCCCAGCCCCACTCCAGCCTCATCCCCAGCCCAGCCCAAGCCCCAGCCCAAGCCCCAGACCCAGCCCCACTCCAGCCTCATCCCCAGCCCAGCCCAAGCCCCAGCCCAAGCCCCAGACCCAGCCCCATCCATTCCCCAGCCCAGCCCAGGCCCATCCCCATCCCTGCCCCCAGCCCAGCCCCAGCCCCCTCCCTGCCCCAGCCCCACCTCTGCACTGAACCCAGCCCCAGCCCGGCCCCAGCCCTGCCCCAGTTCTGGCCCCAGCCCTGTCCCCAGCCCCAGCCCCAGCCCCACCCTCGGCCCCAGCCCAGCCCCTGCCCCAGCCCTGCCTCGGCCTAGCCCCAGCCCCAGCCCAGCCCCTGCCCTGGACCCAGCCCCAGCCCCACCCCAGCCTCACCCCCAGCCCAGGCCCAGCCCAGCCCCAGCCCCAGCCCAGCCCCAGCCCTTTACCCAGACCCAGCCCCAGCCCTGTCCCAGTCCCCGACCCAGTCCCAGCCCCAGGCCCACCCCCGGCCCCAGCCCCGCCCAGCCAAGCACCACTCACGGCTTCATCCCCGGCCCCAGCCCAGCCCCAGCCCCAGCCCCAGCCCTGCCCTAGCCCCAGCCCTGCGCCAACCCAGCCCCAGCCCAAGGCCCAGTCTCAAGCCTAGTCCTGCCCCAGCCCTGCCCGCAGCCCCAGCCCCAGCCCCAGCCCCACCCTCGCCACCAGCCCAGCCCCAGCCCCAACCTTGGCCCCAGCCCAGCCCCAGTCCTAGCCCTGCCCCAGTCCCCGCCCCAGACCCAGCCACAGCCCCAGCCCTGTGCCAGCACTACCCCAGCCCAGCCCTGGTCCCAGCCCAGCCCAAGCCGTGGCCCGGCCCCCGCCCCTGCCCAATCCTTGCCCCCAGCCCAGCCCAAGCCCGGCCCCAACCCCAGGCCCAGCCCCAGCCCTGCCCTGGACCCAGCCCCAGCCCCAGCCCCAGCCCCAGCTCAGCCCCAGCCCAGCCCCAGCCCCACGCTCAGGCCCAGCACAGCTCCAGCCACAGCCCTGGACCCAGCCCCAGCCCAGCCCCAGCCCCAGCCCTGCCCCAGCCCTGCCCTCAGCCCAACCCCAGCCCCAGCCCGGCCCCAGTTCTGCCCCAGACCCAGACCCAGCCGCACCCTGCACCCAGCCCCAGCCCCAGCCCAGCCCCAGCCCTCCCCCAGCCTAGCCCCAGCCCCAGCCCAATTCCAGACCCTGCCCTGGACCCAGTCCCAGCCCAGCCCCAGCCCAGCCCCAGCCACCACCCAGCCCCAGCCCTGCCCCCAGCCCAGCCCCAGCCCCACCCTGGACCCAGTCCCAGCCCCAGCCCTGCCCCAGCCCTGCCCCAGCCTAGCCCCAGCCCCAGCCCAGCCCCTGCCCTGGACCCAGCCCCAGCCCCACCCCAGCCTCATCCCCAGCCCCAGCCCTGCCCCAGCCCCAGCCCTGCCCCGGCCCAGCCCCAGTCCCAGCCCAGCCCCTGCCCTGGACCCAGCCCCAGCCCTAGCCCAGCCCTGATCTCAGCCCAGCCCCAGGCCTGGACCCAGCCCCGGCCTCAGCCCAGCCCTAACCTAGCCCTGTCCCAGCCCCAGGCCTAGCCCAGAACTGCCCTCAGTCCAGCCCCAGACCCAGCCCTGCCCCAGCCCTGGCCCCAGTCCCAGCCCCAGCCCAGCCCAGCCCCAGGCCTGATATCAGCCCTGCCCCAGCCCAGGCTCCTGCCCCAGCCCTGGCTCCAGCCCCAGCCCCAGCCCTGCCCAAAACTTGGTTCCACCCCAGCCCCAGCCCTGCGCCAATCCAGCCCCAACCCAAGACCCAGCCTCAAGCCTAGTCCTGCCCCAGCCCTGGCCCCAATCCAGCCCCAGCCCTACCTCTACCTCAGCCCTAGCCCCAGCCCTGTCCGCAGCCACAGCCCAGCCCCATCCCTGCCCCAGCCTAGCCCCAGCCCCAGTCCTGCCCCTGCCCTGGACCCAGTCCCAGCCCCAGTTCAGCCCCAGCCCAGCCCCAGCCACCGCTCAGCCCCAGCCCTGCCCCCAGCCCAGCCCCAGCCCCAGCTCCAACCTGGACCCAGCCCCAGCCACAGCCCTGCCCCAGGCCCTACCCCAGCCTAGCCACAGCCCTGCCCCAGCCCTGGCTCCAGCCCCAGCCCCAGCCCTGCGCCAACCCAGCCCCAGCCCAAGGCCCAGTCTCAAGCCTAGTCCTGCCCCAGCCCTGCCCGCAGCCCCAGCCCCAGCCCCAGCCCCACCCTCGCCACCAGCCCAGCCCCAGCCCTAACCTTGGCCCCAGCCCAGCCCCAGTTCCAGCCCTGCCCCAGCCCTGCCCCTGCCCCGGCCCGAGCCCCGGACCCAGACTCGGCCCCAGCCCAGCCCCAGTCCTAGCCCTGCCCCAGTCCCCGCCCCAGACCCAGCCACAGCCCCAGCCCTGTGCCAGCACTACCCCAGCCCAGCCCTGGTCCCAGCCCAGCCCAAGCCCTGGCCCGGCCCCCGCCCCTGCCCAATCCTTGCCCCCAGCCCAGCCCAAGCCCGGCCCCAGCCCCAGGCCCAGCCCCAGCCCTGCCCTGGACCCAGCCCCAGCCCCAGCCCCAGCCCCAGCCCCAGCCCAGCCCTAGCCCAGCCCCAGACCCAGCCCCAGCCCCAGCACAGCTCCAGCCACAGCCCTGCCCCAGCCCTGCCCTCAGCCCAACCCCAGCCCCAGCCCGGCCCCAGTTCTGCCCCAGACCCAGACCCAGCCGCACCCTGCACCCAGCCCCAGCCCCAGCCCAGCCCCAGCCCTGCCCCAGCCTAGCACCAGCCCCAGTCCAGACCCTGCCCTGGACCCAGTCCCAGCCCCAGCCCAGCCCCAGCCCAGCCCCAGCCACCACCCAGCCCCAGCCCTGCCCCCAGCCCAGCCCCAGCCCCACCCTGGACCCAGCCCCAGCCCCAGCCCTGCCCCAGCCCTGCCCCAGCCTAGCCCCAGCCCCAGCCCAGCCCCTGCCCCACTCCAGCCTCATCCCCAGCCCAGCCCAAGCCCCAGCCCTGCCCCAGCCCAGCCCCAGCCACCGCCCAGCCCCAGCCCCACTCCAGCCTCATCCCCAGCCCAGCCCTGCCCCAGTCCCTGCCCCAGCCCAGTCCTGGTCCCAGCCCAGCCCCAGCCCAGCCCCAGCCCAGCCCCACTCCAGCCTCATCCCCAGCCCAGCCCAAACCCCAGCCCAAGCCCCAGACCCAGCCCCATCCATTCCCCCAGCCCTGCCCAGGCCCATCCCCATCCCTGCCCCCAGCCCAGCCCCAGCCCCCTCCCTGCCCCAGCCCCAGCTCTGCACCGAACCCAGCCCCAGCCCGGCCCCAGCCCTGCTCCAGTTCTGGCCCCAGCCCTGTCCCCAGCCCCAGCCCCAGCCCCACCCTCGGCCCCAGCCCAGCCCCTGCCCCAGCCCTGCCCTCAGCCCAACCCCAGCCCCAGCCCGGCCCCAGTTCTGCCCCAGACCCAGACCCAGCCGCACCCTGCACCCAGCCCCAGCCCCAGCCCAGCCCCAGCCCTGCCCCAGCCTAGCCCCAGCCCCAGTCCAGACCCTGCCCTGGACCCAGTCCCAGCCCAGCCCCAGCCCAGCCCCAGCCACCACCCAGCCCCAGCCCTGCCCCCAGCCCAGCCCCAGCCCCACCCTGGACCCAGCCCCAGCCCCAGCCCTGCCCCAGCCCTGCCCCAGCCTAGCCCCAGCCCCAGCCCAGCCCCTGCCCTGGACCCAGCCCCAGCCCCACCCCAGCCTCATCCCCAGCCCCAGCCCTGCCCCAGCCCCAGCCCTGCCCCGGCCCAGCCCCAGTCCCAGCCCAGCCCCTGCCCTGGACCCAACCCCAGCCCTAGCCCAGCCCTGATCTCAGCCCAGCCCCAGGCCTGGACCCAGCCCCGGCCTCAGCCCAGCCCTAACCTAGCCCTGTCCCAGCCCCAGGCCTAGCCCAGAACTGCCCTCAGTCCAGCCCCAGCCCCACCCCAGCCTCATCCCCAGCCCCAGCCCTGCCCCAGCCCCAGCCCTGCCCCGGCCCAGCCCCAGTCCCAGCCCAGCCCCTGCCCTGGACCCAGCCCCAGCCCTAGCCCAGCCCTGATCTCAGCCCAGCCCCAGGCCTGGACCCAGCCCCGGCCTCAGCCCAGCCCTAACCTAGCCCTGTCCCAGCCCCAGGCCTAGCCCAGAACTGCCCTCAGTCCAGCCCCAGACCCAGCCCTGCCCCAGCCCTGGCCCCAGTCCCAGCCCCAGCCCAGCCCAGCCCCAGGCCTGATATCAGCCCTGCCCCAGCCCAGGCTCCTGCCCCAGCCCTGGCTCCAGCCCCAGCCCCAGCCCAGCCCCAGCCCTGCCCCAGCCTAGCCCCAGCCCCAGCCCAGCCCCATTCCAGCCTCATCCCCAGCCCAGCCCAAGCCCCAGCCCAAGCCCCATACCCAGCCCCATCCATTCCCCCAGCCCAGCCCAGGCCCATCCCCATCCCTGCCCCCAGCCCAGCCCCAGCCCCCTCCCTGCCTCAGCCCCAGCTCTGCACCGAACCCAGCCCCAGCCCTGTCCCCAGCCCCAGCCCCACCCTCGCCCCAGCCCAGCCCCTGCCCCAGCCCTGCCCCGGCCTAGCCCCAGCCCCAGCCCAGCCCCTGCCCTGGACCCAGGCCCAGCCCAGCCACAGGCCAGCCCCAGGCACAGCACAGCCCCAGCCCTGCACCCAGCCCTAGTCCTGCTCCAGCCCCGGACCCAGACCAACCCTGCACTCAGCCCCAGCCCAGCCCCTGCCCCAGCCCTGCCCCGGCCTAGCCCCAGCCCCAGCCCAGCCCCTGCCCTGGACCCAGGCCCAGCCCAGCCGCAGCCCAGCCCCAGGCACAGCACAGCCCCAGCCCTGGACCCAGCCCCAGTCCTGCCCCAGCCCCGGACCCAGCCCAACCCTGCGCCCAGCCCCAGCCCCAGCCCAGCCCAGCCCTGCCCCAGCCTAGCCCCAGCCCCAGTCCTGCCCCTGCCCTGGACCCAGTCCCAGCCCCAGTTCTGCCCCAGCCCAGCCCCAGCCACCACCCAGCCCCAGCCCTGCCCCCAGCCCAGCCCCAGCCCCAGCTCCAACCTGGACCCAGCCCCATCCCCAGCCCTGCCCCAGCCCTGCCCCAGCCTAGCCCCAACCCTAGCCCAGCCCCTGCCCTGGACCCAGCCCCAGCCCCACCCCAGCCTCATCCCCAGCCCAGGTCTAGCCCAGCCCCAGCCCCAGCCCAGCCCCAGCCCTTTACCCAGACCCAGCCCCAGCCCTGTCCCAGTCCCCGACCCAGTCCCAGCCCCAGGCCCACCCCCGGCCCCAGCCCCGCCCAACCAAGCACCACTCACGGCTTCATCCCCGGCCCCAGCCCAGCCCCAGCCCCACCCCTGCCCTGGCCCAGCCCTGCCCGGGCCCAGCCCCACACCCAGCCTGGCCCCAGCCCTGGCTCCAGCCCCAGCCCCAGCCCTGCGCCAACCCAGCCCCAGCCCAAGGCCCAGTCTCAAGCCTAGTCCTGCCCCAGCCCTGTCCGCAGCCCCAGCCCCAGCCCAGACCCAGCCCCACCCTCGCCACCAGCCCAGCCCCAGCCCCAACCTTGGCCCCAGCCCAGCCCCAGTTCCAGCCCTGCCCCAGTCCCCGCCCCAGACCCAGCCACAGCCCCAGCCCTGTGCCAGCACTACCCCAGCCCAGCCCTGGTCCCAGCCCAGCCCAAGCCCTGGCCTGGCCCCCGCCCCTGCCCAATCCTTGCCCCCAGCCCAGCCCAAGCCCGGCCCCAGCCCCAGGCCCAGCCCCAGCCCTGCCCTGGACCCAGTCCCAAACCCACCCTAGCCTCTTCCCCAGTCCTGCCCCAGCCCAAGCCCCAGACCCAGCCCCATCCCCATCCCTGCCCCCAGCCCAGCCCCAGCCCCAGCTCTGCCCCATCCCAGCCCCAGCCACCGCCCAGCCCCAGCCCCAGCCCCAGCCCTGCCCCAGTCCCTGCCCCAGCCCAGTCCTGGTCCCAGCCCAGCCCCAGCCCTGGACCCAGCCCCAGCCCCACCCCAGCCTCTTCCCCAGCCCTGCCCCAGCCCCAGCCCTGCACCGAACCCAGCCCCAGCCGAGCCCCAGCCCTGCCCCAGCCCTGCCCCAGCCCTGCCCTCAGCCCAGCCCCAGCCCCAGCCCCGCCCAAGCCCAGCCCCAGCCCAGCCCCTCCCCATTCACATCCACAGCCCAGCTCCAGCCACAGCCCAGCCCCACCCTGGACCCAGCCCCAGACACAGCCCAGCCCCAGCCCTGCCCCAGCCTAGCCCCAGCCCCAGTCCAGCCCCTACCCTGGACCCAGCCCCAGCCCTGCCCCAGCCTAGACACAGCCCCAGCCCAGCCCCACCCTGGACCCAGCCCCAGCCCCAGCCCAGTCCCTGCCCTGGACCCAGCCCCTGCCCTGGACCCAGCCCCAGCCCCAGCCCAGCCCCAGCCCCAGCCCCAGCCCAACCCCAGCTCCAGCCCTACCCCAGCCCAACCCCATCCCCAGCCCAGCCCCTGCCCTGGACCCAGCCCCAGCCCCACTCCAGCCTCATCCCCAGCCCAGGTCCAGCCCTGCCCCAGCCCAAGCCCCAGACCCAGCCCCATCCCTGCCCCCAGCCCAGCCCCAGCCTCAGCCCTGCCCCAGCCCAGCCCTAGCCCAGCCCTGCCACAACCCCAGCCCTGCACCGAACCCAGCCCCAGCCGGCCCCAGCTCTGGCCCCAGCCCTGTCCCCAGCCCGGGCCCCTGCCCTCAGCCCCAGCCCCAGCCCAGCCCTGCCCTCAGCCCTGCCCCAGCCCAGCCCCAGCCACCGCCCAGCCCCATCCCCAACCCCAGCCCCAGCCCTGCCCCAGTCCCTGCCCCAGCCCAGTCCTGGTCCCAGCCCAGCCCCAGCCCAGCCCCAGCCCCGCCCCAGCCTAGCCCCAGCCCCAGCCCAGCCCCACTCCAGCCTCATCCCCAGCCCAGCCCAAGCCCCAGCCCAAGCCCCAGACCCAGCCCCACTCCAGCCTCATCCCCAGCCCAGCCCAAGCCCCAGCCCAAGCCCCAGACCCAGCCCCATCCATTCCCCCAGCCCAGCCCAGGCCCATCCCCATCCCTGCCCCCAGCCCAGCCCCAGCCCCCTCCCTGCCCCAGCCCCAGCTCTGCACCGAACCCAGCCCCAGCCCGGCCCCAGCCCTGCTCCAGTTCTGGACCCAGCCCTGTCCCCAGCCCCAGCCCCAGCCCCACCCTCGGCCCCAGCCCAGCCCCTGCCCCAGCCCTGCCCCGGCCTAGCCCCAGCCCCAGCCCAGCCCCTGCCCTGGACCCAGCCCCAGCCCCACCCCAGCCTCATCCCCAGCCCAGGCCCAGCCCAGCCCCAGCCCCAGCCCAGCCCCAGCCCTTTACCCAGACCCAGACCCAGCCCTGTCCCAGTCCCCGACCCAGTCCCAGCCCCAGGCCCACCCCCGGCCCCAGCCACGCCCAGCCAAGCACCACTCACGGCTTCATCCCCAGCCCCAGCCCAGCCCCAGCCCCAGCCCCAGCCCTGCCCTAGCCCCAGCCCTGCACCGAACCCAGCCCCAGCCCGACCCCAGCCCTGTCCTGGCCCAGCCCTGTCCCCAGCCCCAGCCACAGCCCTGCCCCAGGCCCTACCCCAGCCTAGCCACAGCCCTGCCCCAGCCCTGGCTCCAGCCCCAGCCCTGCGCCAACCCAGCCCCAGCCCAAGGCCCAGTCTCAAGCCTAGTCCTGCCCCAGCCCTGCCCGCAGCCCCAGCCCTGGCTCCAGCCCCACCCTCGCCACCAGCCCAGCCCCAGCCCTAACCTTGGCCCCAGCCCAGCCCCAGTTCCAGCCCTGCCCCAGCCCTGCCCCTGCCCCGGCCCGAGACCCGGACCCAGACTCGGCCCCAGCCCAGCCCCAGTCCTAGCCCTGCCCCAGTCCCCGCCCCAGACCCAGCCACAGCCCCAGCCCTGTGCCAGCACTACCCCAGCCCAGCCCTGGTCCCAGCCCAGCCCAAGCCCTGGCCCGGCCCCCGCCCCTGCCCAATCCTTGCCCCCAGCCCAGCCCAAGCCCGGCCCCAGCCCCAGGCCCAGCCCCAGCCCTGCCCTGGACCCAGCCCCAGCCCCAGACCCAGCCCCAGCCCCAGCCCAGCCCTAGCCCAGCCCCAGACCCAGCCCAGCCCCAGCACAGCTCCAGCCACAGCCCTGGACCCAGCCCCAGCCCAGCCCCAGCCCCTGCCCTGCCCCAGCCCTGCCCTCAGCCCAACCCCAGCCCCAGCCCGGCCCCAGTTCTGCCCCAGACCCAGACCCAGCCGCACCCTGCACCCAGCCCCAGCCCCAGCCCAGCCCCAGCCCTGCCCCAGCCTAGCACCAGCCCCAGTCCAGACCCTGCCCTGGACCCAGTCCCAGCCCCAGCCCAGCCCCAGCCCAGCCCCAGCCACCACCCAGCCCCAGCCCTGCCCCCAGCCCTGCCCCAGCCCCACCCTGGACCCAGCCCCAGCCCCAGCCCTGCCCCAGCCCTGCCCCAGCCTAGCCCCAGCCCCAGCCCAGCCCCTGCCCTGGACCCAGCCCCAGCCCCACCCCAGCCTCATCCCTAGCCCCAGCCCTGCCCCAGCCCCAGCCCTGCCCCGGCCCAGCCCCAGTCCCAGCCCAGCCCCAGGCCTGGACCCAGCCCCGGCCTCAGCCCAGCCCTAACCTAGCCCTGTCCCAGCCCCAGGCCTAGCCCAGAACTGCCCTCAGTCCAGCCCCAGACCCAGCCCTGCCCCAGCCCTGGCCCCAGCCCCAGCCCCAGCCCAGCCCCAGGCCTGATATCAGCCCTGCCCCAGCCCAGGCTCCTGCCCCAGCCCTGGCTCCAGCCCCAACCCAGCCCTGCCCAAAACTTGGTTCCACCCCAGCCCCAGCCCTGCGCCAACCCAGCCCCAACCCAAGACCCAGCCTCAAGCCTAGTCCTGCCCCAGCCCTGGCCCCAATCCAGCCCCAGCCCTACCTCTACCTCAGCCCTAGCCCCAGCCCTGTCCGCAGCCCCAGCCCAGCCCCATCCCTGCCCCAGCCTAGCCCCATCCCCAGCCCAGCCCTTGCCCTGGACCCAGCCCCAGCCCCACTCCAGCCTCATCCCCAGCCCAGCCCAAGCCCCAGCCCTGCCCCAGCCCAGCCCCAGCCACCGCCCAGCCCCATCCCCAACCCCAGCCCCAGCCCTGCCCCCAGTCCCTGACCCAGCCCAGTCCTGGTCCCAGCCCAGCCCCAGCCCAGCCCCAGCCCTGCCCCAGCCTAGCCCCAGCCCCAGCCCAGCCCCACTCCAGCCTCATCCCCAGCCCAGCCCAAGCCCCAGCCCAAGCCCCAGACCCAGCCCCATCCATTCACCCAGCCCTGCCCAGGCCCATCCCCATCCCTGCCCCCAGCCCAGCCCCAGCCCCCTCCCTGCCCCAGCCCCAGCTCTGCACCGAACCCAGCCCCAGCCCGGCCCCAGCCCTGCTCCAGTTCTGGCCCCAGCCCTGTCCCCAGCCCCAGCCCCAGCCCCACCCTCGGCCCCAGCCCAGCCCCTGCCCCAGCCCTGCCCCGGCCTAGCCCCAGCCCCAGCCCAGCCCCTGCCCTGGACCCAGCCCCAGCCCCACCCCAGCCTCATCCCCAGCCCAGCCCCAGCCCAGCCCCAGCCCCAGCCCAGCCCCAGCCCTTTACCCAGACCCAGCCCCAGCCCTGTCCCAGTCCCCGACCCAGTCCCAGCCCCAGGCCCACCCCCGGCCCCAGCCCCGCCCAGCCAAGCACCACTCACGGCTTCATCCCCGGCCCCAGCCCAGCCCCAGCCCCAGCCCCTGCCCTGCCCCAGCCCTGCCCTCAGCCCAACCCCAGCCCCAGCCCGGCCCCAGTTCTGCCCCAGACCCAGACCCAGCCGCACCCTGCACCCAGCCCCAGCCCCAGCCCAGCCCCAGCCCTGCCCCAGCGTAGCCCCAGCCCCAGTCCAGACCCTGCCCTGGACCCAGTCCCAGCCCCAGCCCAGCCCCAGCCCAGCCCCAGCCACCACCCAGCCCCAGCCCTGCCCCCAGCCCAGCCCCAGCCCCACCCTGGACCCAGCCCCAGCCCTGCCCCAGCCCTGCCCCAGCCTAGCCCCAGCCCCAGCCCAGCCCCTGCCCTGGACCCAGCCCCAGCCCCACCCCAGCCTCATCCCCAGCCCCAGCCTGGCCCAGCCCCAGCCCTGCCCCGGCCCAGCCCCAGTCCCAGCCCAGCCCCTGCCCTGGACCCAGCCCCAGCCCTAGCCCAGCCCTGATCTTAGCCCAGCCCCAGGCCTGGACCCAGCCCCGGCCTCAGCCCAACCCTAACCTAGCCCTGTCCCAGCCCCAGGCCTAGCCCAGAACTGCCCTCAGTCCAGCCCCAGCCCAGCCCAGCCCCAGGCCTGATATCAGCCCTGCCCCAGCCCTGGCTCCTGCCCCAGCCCTGGCTCCATCCCCAACCCCAGCCCCAGCACAGCCCCAGCCCTGCCCCAGCCTAGCCCCAGCCCCAGCCCAGCCCCACTCCAGCCTCATCCCCAGCCCAGCCCAAGCCCCAGCCCAAGCCCCAGACCCAGCCCCATCCATTCCCCCAGCCCAGCCCAGGCCCATCCCCATCCCTGCCCCCAGCCCAGCCCCAGCCCCCTCCCTGCCCCAGCCCCAGCTCTGCACCGAACCCAGCCCCAGCCCGGCCCCAGCCCTGCTCCAGTTCTGGCCCCAGCCCTGTCCCCAGCCCCAGCCCCAGCCCCACCCTCGGCCCCAGCCCAGCTCCTGCCCCAGCCCTGCCCCGGCCTAGCCCCAGCCCCAGCCCAGCCCCTGCCCTGGACCCAGCCCCAGCCCCACCCCAGCCTCATCCCCAGCCGAGGCCCAGCCCAGCCCCTGCCCCAGCCCAGCTCCAGCCCTTTACCCAGACCCAGACCCAGCCCTGTCCCAGTCCCCGACCCAGTCCCAGCCCCAGGCCCACCCCCGGCCCCAGCCCCGCCCAGCCAAGCACCACTCACGGCTTCATCCCCGGCCCCAGCCCAGCCCCAGCCCCAGCCCCAGCCCTGGACCCAGCCCCAGCCCCACCCCATCCTCATCCCCAGCTCAGGCCTAGCCCTGCCCCAGCCCCAGCCCCACCCCCGGACCCATCCCCGGTCCCAGCCCCAGCCCCAGCCCCCGCCCTGCCCAGCCCCAGCCCTGCACCGAACCCAGCCCCAGCCTGACCCCAGCCCTGCCCTTGCCCAGCCCTGCCCGGGCCCAGCCCCACACCCAGCCCTGCCCCAGCCCTGCCCCTGCCCCGGCCCGAGACCCGGACCCAGACTCGGCCCCAGCCCAGCCCCAGTCCTAGCCCTGCCCCAGTCCCTGCCCCAGACCCAGCCATGGCCCCAGCCCTGTGCCAGCACTACCCCAGCCCAGCCCTGGTCCCAGCCCAGCCCAAGCCCTGGCCCGGCCCCCGCCCCTGCCCAATCCTTGCCCCCAGCCCAGCCCAAGCCCGGCCCCAGCCCCAGGCCCAGCCCCAGCCCTGCCCTGGACCCAGCCCCAGCCCCAGCCCCAGCCCAGCCCTAGCCCAGCCCCAGCCCCACGCTCAGCCCCAGCACAGCTCCAGCCACAGCCCTGGACCCAGCCCCAGCCCAGCCCCAGCCCCAGCCCTGCCCCAGCCCTGCCCTCAGCCCAACCCCAGCCCCAGCCCGGCCCCAGTTCTGCCCCAGACCCAGACCCAGCCGCACCCTGCACCCAGCCCCAGCCCCAGCCCAGCCCCAGCCCTGCCCCAGCCTAGCCCCAGCCCCAGTCCAGACCCTGCCCTGGACCCAGCCCCAGCCCCAGCCCAGCCCCAGCCCAGCCCCAGCCACCACCCAGCCCCAGCCCTGCCCCCAGCCCAGCCCCAGCCCCACCCTGGACCCAGCCCCAGCCCCAGCCCTGCCCCAGCCCTGCCCCAGCCTAGCCCCAGCCCCAGCCCAGCCCCTGCCCTGGACCCAGCCCCAGCCCCACCCCAGCCTCATCCCCAGCCCCAGCCCTGCCCCAGCCCCAGCCCTGCCCCGGCCCAGCCCCAGTCCCAGCCCAGCCCCTGCCCTGGACCCAGCCCCAGCCCCACCCCAGCCTCATCCCCAGCCCCAGCCCTGCCCCAGCCCCAGCCCTGCCCCGGCCCAGCCCCAGTCCCAGCCCAGCCCCTGCCCTGGACCCAGCCCCAGCCCTAGCCCAGCCCTGATCTCAGCCCAGCCCCAGGCCTGGACCCAGCCCCGGCCTCAGCCCAGCCCTAACCTAGCCCTGCCCCAGCCCCAGGCCTAGCCCAGAACTGCCCTCAGTCCAGCCCCAGACCCAGCCCTGCCCCAGCCCTGGCCCCAGCCCCAGCCCCAGCCCAGCCCAGCCCCAGGCCTGATATCAGCCCTGCCCCAGCCCTGGCTCCTGCCCCAGCCCTGGCTCCAGCCCCAGCCCCAGCCCTGCCCAAGACTTGGTTCCACCCCAGCCCCAGCCCTGCGCCAACCCAGCCCCAACCCAAGACCCAGCCTCAAGCCTAGTCCTGCCCCAGCCCTGGCCCCAATCCAGCCCCAGCCCTACCTCTACCTCAGCCCTAGCCCCAGCCCTGTCCGCAGCCCCAGCCCAGCCCCATCCCTGCCCCAGCCTAGCCCCATCCCCAGCCCAGCCCTTGCCCTGGACCCAGCCCCAGCCCCACTCCAGCCTCATCCCCAGCCCAGCCCAAGCCCCAGCCCTGCCCCAGCCCAGCCCCAGCCACCGCCCAGCCCCATCCCCAACCCCAGCCCCAGCCCTGCCCCAGCCCAGCCCCAGCCCAGCCGCAGTCCCATTCACAGCCACAGCCCAGCTCCAGCCACAGCCCAGCCACAGCCCTGGACCCAGCCCCAGCCCAGCCCCATCCACAGCCCTGCCCCAGCCCTGCCCCAGCCTAGACCCAGCCCCAGTCCAGCCCCTACCCTGGACCCAGCCCCAGCACCAGCCCTGCCCCAGCCTAGACACAGCCCCAGCCCCTACCCTGGACCCAGCCCCAGCCCCATCCCAGCCCCTGCCCTGGACCCAGCCCCAGCCCCAGCCTAGCCCCAGCCCTGGACCCAGCTCCAGCCCCACTCCAGCCTCATCCCCAGCCCAGGTCCAGCCCTGACCCAGCCCAAGCCCCAGACCCAGCCCCATCCCTGCCCCAGTTCAGCCCTAGCCAAGCCCTGCCCCAGGCCCCGCCCTGCCCCAGCCCCAGCTCTGCACCGAACGCAGCCCCAGCCCGGCCCCAGCCCTGCCCCCAGCTCTAGCCCCAGCCCCTGCCCCCAGCCCCGGCCCCCTGTCCCAGCCCTGCCCCAGCCCCAGCCCCAGCCCAGCCCTGCCCTCAGCCCAGGCCCCAGCCCCAGCCCCACACTCGGACCCAGCCCAGCTCCTGCCCCAGCCCTGCCCCGGCCCAGCCCCAGCCCCAGCCCAGCCCCTGCCCTGGACCCAGCCCCAGCCCAGCCCCAGCCCAGCCCCAGCCCTGCCCCCAGCCCCAGCCCCAACCTCAGCCCCAGCCCAGCCCACAGCCCTGGACCCACCCCCCAGCCCTGCCCCAGCCCTGCCCTCAGCCCAGCCCCAGCCCTGCCCCAGTGTAGCCCAACCCCAGTCCAGACCCTGCCCTGGACCCAGTCCCAGCCCCAGCCGCAGCCCCAGCCCAGCCCCCGCCACCACCCAGCCCCCAGCCCTGCCACCAGCCCAGCCCCAGCCCCACCCTGGACCCAGCCCCAGCCCAGCCCCAGCCCCTGCCCCAGCCCCAGCCCCAGCCCCAGCCACAGCCCCAGCCCCAGCCCAGCCCTTGCCCAGCCCCCAGTCCCACCCTCAGCCCCCAGCCCAGCTCCAGCCACAGCCCAGCCACAGCCCTGGTCCCAGCCCCCAGCCCAGCCCCAGCCCCAGCCCTGCCCCAGCCCTGCCCCAGTTCTGCCCCAGCCCCCAGACCCCAGCCCCACCCTGGACCCAGCCCCAGCCCCAGCCCTGCCCCCAGCCCCTGCCCCAGCCTAGCCCCAGCCCCAGCCCAGCCCCTGCCCTGGTCCCAGCCCCAGCCCAACCCCATCCCTCATCCCCCAGCCACAGCCCCAGCCCCAGCCCCAGCCCCAGCCCCTGCCCTGGACCCCAGCCCCTACCCTGGACCCAGCCCCAGCCCAGCCCGAGGCCAGCCCCAGCCCCAGCCACAGCCCAGCCCCAGCCCTGGACCCAGCCCCAGCCCAGCCCCAGCCCCAGCCCTGCCCCATCCCAACCCCAGCCCCAGCCCTGCCCCCAGCCCCAACCCCAGCCACAGCCCTGCCCCAGCCCTGGACCCAGCCCCTGCCCCAGCCCCACCCCCGCCCCAGCCCCGGCCTCAGCCCAGCCCTAACCTAGCCCTGCCCCAGCCCCAGGCCTAGCCCAGCCGTGCCCTCAGCCCAGCCCCAGCCCTGGACCAAGCCCCAGCCCTGAGCCGAACCCAGCCCCAGCCTGGCCCCCAGCCCTGCCCTAGCTCCAGCCCTAGCCCTGTCCCCAGCCTCGGCCCCAGCCCCTGCCCCAGTCCCAGTCCAGCCCCATCTCAGCCCCCAGCCCCAGCCCTGCCCTCAGCCCGACCCTGCCCTCAGTCCAGCCCCAGACCCAGCTGGCCCCAGCCCTGTCTGCAGCCCCAGCCCCAGCCCCAGCCCCACCCTCGCCACCAGCCCAGCCCCAGCCCCAAACTTGGCCCCAGCCAAGCCCCAGTTCCAGCCCTGCCCCAGTCCCTGCCCCAGACCAGCCACAGCCCCAGCCCTGTGCCAGCCCTAACCCCAGCCCAGCCCCAGCCCCAGCCCCATCCTTGCCCCCAGCCCCAGCCCTAGCCCGGCCCCAGCTCCAGCCCCAGCCCCAGCCCCACACTCGGCCCCAGCCCAGCCCGTGCCCCAGCCTTGCCCCGGCCCAGCCCAGCCCCAGCCCAGCCCCTACCCTGGACCCAGCCCCAGCCAAGCCCCAACCCTGCCCCAGCCCCAGCCCCAGCCCCAGCCCCAGCCCAGACCTAGCCCAGCCCCAGCCCCACCCTCAGCTCCAGCCAACTCCAGCCACAGCCCAGCCACAGCCCTGGACCCAGCCCCAGCCCAACCCCAGCCCCAGCCCGACCCCACTTTCTGTCCCAGACCCAGACCCAAGCCCCACCCTGCACCCAGCCCCAGCCCCAGCCCTGCCCCAGCCCTGCCCCAGCCTAGCCCCAGCCCCAGCCCAGCCCCTGCCCTGGACCCAGCCCCAGCCCCACCCCAGCCTCATCCCCAGCCCCAGCCCTGCCCCAGCCCCAGCCCTGCCCCGGCCCAGCCCCAGTCCCAGCCCAGCCCCTGCCCTGGACCCAGCCCCAGCCCCACCCCAGCCTCATCCCCAGCCCCAGCCCTGCCCCAGCCCCAGCCCTGCCCCGGCCCAGCCCCAGTCCCAGCCCAGCCCCTGCCCTGGACCCAGCCCCAGCCCTAGCCCAGCCCTGATCTCAGCCCAGCCCCAGGCCTGGACCCAGCCCCGGCCTCAGCCCAGCCCTAACCTAGCCCTGCCCCAGCCCCAGGCCTAGCCCAGAACTGCCCTCAGTCCAGCCCCCAGACCCAGCCCTGCCCCAGCCCTGGCCCCAGCCCCAGCCCCCAGCCCAGCCCAGCCCCAGGCCTGATATCAGCCCTGCCCCAGCCCTGGCTCCTGCCCCAGCCCTGGCTCCAGCCCCAGCCCCAGCCCTGCCCAAGACTTGGTTCCACCCCAGCCCCAGCCCTGCGCCAACCCAGCCCCAACCCAAGACCCAGCCTCAAGCCTAGTCCTGCCCCAGCCCTGGCCCCAATCCAGCCCCCAGCCCTACCTCTACCTCAGCCCTAGCCCCAGCCCTGTCCGCAGCCCCAGCCCAGCCCCATCCCTGCCCCAGCCTAGCCCCATCCCCAGCCCAGCCCTTGCCCTGGACCCAGCCCCAGCCCCACTCCAGCCTCATCCCCAGCCCCAGCCCAAGCCCCAGCCCTGCCCCAGCCCAGCCCCAGCCACCGCCCAGCCCCATCCCCCAACCCCAGCCCCAGCCCTGCCCCAGCCCCAGCCCCAGCCCAGCCGCAGTCCCATTCACAGCCACAGCCCAGCTCCAGCCACAGCCCAGCCACAGCCCTGGACCCAGCCCCAGCCCAGCCCCATCCACAGCCCTGCCCCAGCCCTGCCCCAGCCTAGACCCAGCCCCAGTCCAGCCCCTACCCTGGACCCAGCCCCAGCACCAGCCCTGCCCCAGCCTAGACACAGCCCCAGCCCCTACCCTGGACCCCAGCCCCAGCCCCATCCCAGCCCCTGCCCTGGACCCAGCCCCAGCCCCAGCCTAGCCCCAGCCCTGGACCCAGCTCCAGCCCCACTCCAGCCTCATCCCCAGCCCAGGTCCAGCCCTGACCCAGCCCAAGCCCCAGACCCAGCCCCATCCCTGCCCCCAGCCCAGCCCCAGCCTCAGCCCTGCCTCAGTTCAGCCCTAGCCCAGCCCTGCCCCAGGCCCCAGCCCTGCCCCAGCCCCAGCTCTGCACCGAACGCAGCCCCAGCCCGGCCCCAGCCCTGCCCCAGCTCTAGCCCCAGCCCTGCCCCCAGCCCCGGCCCCTGTCCCAGCCCTGCCCCAGCCCCAAGCCCCAGCCCAGCCCTGCCCTCAGCCCAGGCCCCAGCCCCAGCCCCACACTCGGACCCAGCCCAGCTCCTGCCCCAGCCCTGCCCCGGCCCAGCCCCAGCCCCAGCCCCAGCCCCTGCCCTGGACCCAGCCCCAGCCCAGCCCCAGCCCAGCCCCAGCCCAGCCCCTGCCCTGGACCCAGCCCCAGCCCAGCCCCAGCCCAGCCCCAGCCCTGCCCCAGCCCCAGCCCCAACCTCAGCCCCAGCCCAGCCACAGCCCTGGACCCACCCCCAGCCCTGCCCCAGCCCTGCCCTCAGCCCAGCCCCAGCCCTGCCCCAGTGTAGCCCAACCCCAGTCCAGACCCTGCCCTGGACCCAGTCCCAGCCCCAGCCGCAGCCCCAGCCCAGCCCCCGCCACCACCCAGCCCCAGCCCTGCCACCAGCCCAGCCCCAGCCCCACTCTGGACCCAGCCCCAGCCCAGCCCCAGCCCTGCCCCAGCCCCAGCCCCAGCCCCAGCCACAGCCCCAGCCCCAGCCCAGCCCTTGCCCAGCCCCAGTCCCACCCTCAGCCCCAGCCCAGCTCCAGCCACAGCCCAGCCACAGCCCTGGTCCCAGCCCCAGCCCAGCCCCAGCCCCAGCCCTGCCCCAGCCCTGCCCCAGTTCTGCCCCAGCCCCAGACCCAGCCCCACCCTGGACCCAGCCCCAGCCCCAGCCCTGCCCCAGCCCTGCCCCAGCCTAGCCCCAGCCCCAGCCCAGCCCCTGCCCTGGTCCCAGCCCCAGCCCAACCCCATCCTCATCCCCAGCCACAGCCCAGCCCCAGCCCCCAGCCCAGCCCCTGCCCTGGACCCAGCCCCTACCCTGGACCCAGCCCCAGCCCAGCCCGAGGCCAGCCCCAGCCCCAGCCACAGCCCAGCCCCAGCCCTGGACCCAGCCCCAGCCCAGCCCCAGCCCCAGCCCTGCCCCCATCCCAACCCCAGCCCCAGCCCTGCCCCCAGCCCAACCCCAGCCACAGCCCCTGCCCCAGCCCTGGACCCAGCCCCTGCCCCAGCCCCACCCCCGCCCCAGCCCCGGCCTCAGCCCAGCCCTAACCTAGCCCTGCCCCAGCCCCAGGCCTAGCCCAGCCCGTGCCCTCAGCCCAGCCCCAGCCCTGGACCAAGCCCCAGCCCTGAGCCGAACCCAGCCACAGCCTGGCCCCAGCCCTGCCCTAGCTCCAGCCCTAGCCCTGTCCCCAGCCTCGGCCCCAGCCCCTGCCCCAGTCCCAGTCCAGCCCCATCTCAGCCCCCAGCCCCAGCCCTGCCCTCAGCCCGACCCTGCCCTCAGTCCAGCCCCAGACCCAGCCTGGCCCCAGCCTGTCTGCAGCCCCAGCCCCAGCCCCAGCCCCACCCTCGCCACCAGCCCAGCCCCAGCCCCAAACTTGGCCCCAGCCAAGCCCCAGTTCCAGCCCTGCCCCAGTCCCTGCCCCAGACCCAGCCACAGCCCCAGCCCTGTGCCAGCCCTACCCCAGCCCAGCCCAGCCCCAGCCCCATCCTTGCCCCCAGCCCAGCCCTAGCCCGGCCCCAGCTCCAGCCCCAGCCCCAGCCCCACACTCGGCCCCAGCCCAGCCCGTGCCCCAGCCTTGCCCCGGCCCAGCCCCAGCCCCAGCCCAGCCCCTACCCTGGACCCAGCCCCAGCCAAGCCCCAACCCTGCCCCAGCCCCAGCCCCAGCCCCAGCCCCAGCCCAGACCTAGCCCAGCCCCAGCCCCACCCTCAGCTCCAGCCCAACTCCAGCCACAGCCCAGCCACAGCCCTGGACCCAGCCCCAGCCCAACCACAGCCCCAGCCCGACCCCACTTCTGTCCCAGACCCAGACCCAGCCCCACCCTGCACCCAGCCCCAGCCCCAGCCCAGCCCCAGCCCTGCCCCAGCCTAGCCCCCAGCCCCAGGTCCAGACCCTGCCCTGGACCCAGTCCCAGCCCCAGCCCAGCCCCAGCCCAGCCCCAGCCACCACCCAGCCCCAGCCCTGCCCCCAGCCCAGCCCCAGCCCCACCCTGGACCCAGCCCCAGCCCCAGCCCTGCCCCAGCCCCTGCCCCAGCCTAGCCCCAGCCCCAGCCCAGCCCCTGCCCTGGACCCAGCCCCAGCCCCACCCCAGCCTCATCCCCAGCCACAGCGCTGCCCCAGCCTCAGCCCTGCCCCAGCCCAGCCCCAGCCCCAGCCCGGCCCCAGCCCTGGCCCCAGCCCCTGCCCAGCCCAGCCCCAGGCCTGACCTCAGCCCTGCCCCAGCCCCGACCTGAGCCCTGCCCCAGCCCTGGCTACTGCCCCAGCCCTGGCTCCAGCCCCAGCCCAGCCCAGCCCCAGGCCTGATCTCAGCCCTGCCCCAGCCTCAGCCCAGCTCCAGCCACAGCCCAGCCACAGCCCTGGACCCAGCCCCAACCCAGCCCCAGCCCCAGACCTGCCCCCAGCCGAGCCCCAGCCCCAGCCCGGCCCCAGTTCTGCCCCAGCCACAGCCCAGCCCCAGCCCTGCCCCAGCCTAGCCCCAGCTCCAGTCTAGCCCCTACCCTGGACCCAGCCACAGCCCCTGCCCTGCCCCACCCTAGACACAGCCCCAGCCCAGCCCCACCCTGGACCCAGTCCCAGCCCCAGCCCAGCCCCCTGCCCTGGACCCAGCCCCTGCCCTGGACCCAGCCCCAGCCCCAGCCCAGCCCCAGCCCCAGCCCCAGCCCAACCCCAGCTCCAGCCCTGCCCCAGCCCAACCCCATCCCCAGCCCAGCCCCTGCCCTGGACCCAGCCCCAGCCCCACTCCAGCCTCATCCCCAGCCCAGGTCCAGCCCTGCCCCAGCCCAAGGCCCAGACCCAGCCCCATCCCTGCCCCCAGCCCAGCCCCAGCCTCAGCCCTACCTCAGTTCAGCCCTAGCTCAGCCCTGCCCCAGGCCCCGCCCTGCCCCAGCCCTGGCTCCTGCCCCAGCCCTGGCTCCAGCCCCAGCCCCAGCCCTGCGCCAACCCAGCCCCAGCCCAAGGCCCAGCCTCAAGCCTAGTCCTGCCCCAGCCCTGGCCCCAATCCAGCCCCAGCCCTACCTCCACCTCAGCCCCAGCCCCAGCCCTGTCCGCAGCCCCAGCCCCAGCCCCAGCCCAGCCCCAGCCCCAGACCTGCCCCCCCAGCCCAGCCCCCGCCCCAGCCCGGATCCAGTTCTGCCCCAGCCACAGCCCAGCCCCATCCCTGCCCCCATCCTAGCCCCATCCCCAGCCCAGCCCCTGCCCTGGACCCAGCCCCAGCCCCACTCCAGCCTCATCCCCAGCCCAGCCCAAGCCCCAGCCCTGCCCCAGCCCAGCCCCAGTCCCTGCCCCAGCCCAGTCCTGGTCCCAGCCCAGCCCCAGCCCAGCCCCAGTCCTGCTCCAGCCTAGCCCCAGCCCCAGCCCAGCCCCACTCCAGCCTCATCCCCAGCCCAGCCCTAGCCCATCCCTGCCCCAGCCCTGCCCGGGCCCAGCCCCATCCCCAGCCCAGCCCCTGTCCTGGACCCAGCCCCAGCCCCACTCCAACCTCATCCCCAGCCCAGCCCAAGCCCCAGCCCTGCCCCAGCCCAGCCCCAGCCACCGCCTAGCCCCATCCCCAACCCCAGCCCCAGCCCTGCCCCAGTCCCTGCCCCAGCCCAGTCCTGGTCCCAGCCCAGCCCCAGCCCTGCCCCAGCCTAGCCCCAGCCCCAGCCCAGCCCCACTCCAGCCTCATCCCCAGCCCAGCCCAAGCCCCAGCCCAAGCCCCAGACCCAGCCCCACTCCAGCCTCATCCGCAGCCCAGTCCATGCCCCAGCCCAAGCCCCAGACCCAGCCCCATCCATTCCCCCAGCCCAGCCCAGGCTCATCCCCATCCCTGCCCCCCAGCCCAGCCCCAGCCCCAGCCCTGCCCCAGCACCCGCCCTGCCTCAGCCCCAGCTCTGCACAGAACCCAGCCCCAGCCCGGCCCCAGCCCTGCCCCAGCTCTGGCCCCAGCCCTGTCCCCAGCCCCAGCCCCTGCCCCAGCCCCAGCCCTAGCCCAGCCCCTGCCCTCAGCCCCAGCCCCAGCCCCAGCCCCACCCTCGGCCCCAGCCCAGCCCCTGCCCCAGCCCTGCCCCTGCCCTGGACCCAGTCCCAGCCCCAGCCCCACCCCCGGCCCCAGCCCCAGCCCCGGCCCAGCCAAGCCGCACTCACGGCTTCATCCCCGGCCCCAGCCCAGCCCTAGCCCAGCCCTGCCCCAGCCCTGCCCGGGCCCAGCCCCAGCCCCAGACCCCAGCCTGGCCCCAGCCCTGTCCCCAGCCCCAGCCACAGCCCTGCCCCAGGCCCTGCCCCAGCCTAGCCACAGCCCTGCCCCAGCCCTGGCTCCAGCCCCAGCCCCAGCTCTGCGCCAACCCAGCCCCAGCCCAAGGCCCAGCCTCGAGCCTAGTCCTGCCCCAGCCCTGGCCCCAATCCAGCCCCAGCCCCCAGCCCCACCCTTGCCACCAGCCCAGCCCCAGACCCAACCTTGGCCCCAGCCCAGCCCCAGTTCCAGCCCTGCCCCAGCCCTGCCCCTGCCCCGGCCCCAGCCCAGCCCCAGTCTAGCCCTGCCCCAGTCCCCGCCCCAGACCCAGCCACAACCCCAGCCCTGTGCCAGCACTACGCCAGCCCAGCCCTGGTCCCAGCCCAGCCCAAGCCCTGGCCCGTCCAAACCCCTGCCCAATCCTTGCCCCCAGCCCAGCCCAAGCCCGGCCCCAGCCCCAGGCCCAGCCCCAGCCCTGCCCTGGACCCAGCCCCAGCCCCACCCCAGCCACATCCCCAGCCCAGGCCCAGCCCTGCCCCCAGCCCAAGCCCCAGCCCCATCCCCATCCCCATCCCCATCCCTGCCCCCAGCCCAGCCCCAGCCCCAGCCCTGCCCTATCCCAGCCCCAGCCACCACCCAGCCCCAGCCCCAGCCCCAGCCCTGCCCCAGTCCCTGCCCCAGCCCAGTCCTGGTCCCAGCCCAGCCCCAGCCCTGGACCCAGCCGCAGCCCCACCCCAGCCTCTTCCCCAGCCCTGCCCCAGCCCCAGCCCCACCCCCGGCCCCCAGCCCCGGCCCCAGCCCAGCCCTAGCCCAGCCCTGCCACAGCCCTCGCCCTGCCCCAGCCCCAGCCCTGCACCGAAACCAGCCCCAGCCGGGCTCCAGCTCTGGCCCCAGCCCTGTCCCCAGCCCGGGCCCGTGCCCTCAGCCCCAGCCCCACCCTCGGCCCCAGGCCAGCCCCTGCCCCAGCCCTGCCCCAGCACAGCCCCAGACCCAGCCCAGCCCCAGCCGCTGCCCCAGCCCTGCCCCGGCCCAGCCCCAGCCCCATTCACAGCCACAGGCCAGCCACAGCCCTGGACCCAGCCCCAGCCCAGCCCCCAACCCAGCCCTAGCCCCATTCACAGCCACAACCCAGCTCCAGCCACAGCCCAACCACAGCCCTGGACCCAGCCCCAGCCCAGCCCCATCCCCAGCCCTGCCCCAGCCCTGCCCTCAGCCCAGCCCCCAGCCCCAGCCCCGCCCAAGCCCAGCCCCAGCCCAGCCCCTCCCCATTCACATTCACAGCCCAGCTCCAGCCACAGCCCAGCCCCACCCTGGACCCAGCCCCAGCCACAGCCCAGCCCCAGCCCTGCCCCAGCCTAGCCCCAGCCCCAGTCCAGCCCCTACCCTGGACCCAGCCCCAGCCCCAGCCCTGCCCCAGCCTAGACACAGCCCCAGCCCAGCCCCACCCTGGACCCAGCCCCAGCCACAGCCCAGCCCCTGCCCTGGACCCAGCCCCTGCCCTGGACCCAGCCCCAGCCCAGGCCCAGCCCTGCCCCAGCCCAGCCCCAGCCCAGCCCCAGCCCCATTCACTGCCACAGCCCAGTCCCTGCCCTGGACCCAGCCCCAGCCCCAGCCCAGCCCCAGCCCTAGCCCCAGCCCAACCCCATCCCCAGCCCAGCCCCTGCCCTGGACCCAGCCCTAGCCCCACTCCAGCCTCATCCCCAGCCGAGGTCCAGCCCTGCCCCAGTCCCTGCCCCAGACCCAGCCCCATCCCTGCCCCCAGCCCAGCCCCAGCCTCAGCCCTGCCCCAGCCCAGCCCTAGCCCAGCCCTGCCACAGCCCCTGCCCTGCCCCAGCCCCAGCTCTTCACCGAAACCCAGCCCCAGCCGGGCCCCAGCACTGGCCCCAGCCCTGTCCCCAGCCCGGGCCACTGCCCTCAGCCCCAGCCCCAGCCCCACACTCGGCCCCTGGCCAGGCCCTGCCCCAGCCCTGCCCCGGCCCAGCCCCAGCCCCCAGCCCACCCCCAGCCACTGCCCCAGCCCTGCCCTGGCCCAGCTCCAGCCACAGCCCAGCCCCTGCCCTGGACCCAGCCCCAGCCCAGCCCCAGCCCTAGCCCCAGCCCTACCCCAGCCCAGCCCCAGCCCAGCCCCAGCCCCATTCACAGCCGCAACCCAGCTCCAGCCACAGCCCAGCCCCACCCTGGACCCAGCCCCAGCCACAGCCCAGCCCCAGCCCTGCCCCCAGCCCCTACCCTGGACCCAGCCCCAGCCCCTACCCTGGACCCAGCCCCAGCTCCTGCCCCAGCCCTGCCCCGGCCCAGCCCCAGCCCCAGCCCAGCCCCAGCCCTGGACCCAGCCCCATCCCAGCCCCTACCCTGGACCCAGCCCCAGCCCCTACCCTGGACCCAGTCCCAGCCCAGCCCCAGCCCAGCTCCAGCCCTGCCCCAGCCCCAGCCCCAAACTCAGCCCCACCCCAGCCACAGCCCTGGACCCAGCCCCAGCCCTGCCCCAGCCCTGCCCTCAGCCCAGACCCAGCCCTGCCCCAGCGTAGCCCCAGCCCCAGTCCAGACCCTGCACTGGACCCAGTCTCAGCCCCAGCCCTGCCCCGGCCCAGCCCCAGCCCCAGCCCAGCCCCAGCCCCCAGCCCCAGCCCTGCCCCGGCCCAGCTCCAGCCACAGCCCAACCCCTGCCCTGGGCCCAGCCCCAGCCCTGCCCCAGCCCCGCCCCAGCCCAGCCCCAGCCCCATTCACAGCCACAACCCAGCTCCAGCCACAGCCCAACCACAGCCCTGGACCAAGCCCCAGCCCCAGCCCAGCCCCAGCCCCAGCCCCAGCCCTGCCCCGGCCCAGCTCCAGCCACAGCCCAACCCCTGCCCTGGACCCAGCCCCAGCCCAGCCCCAGCCTTAGCCCCAACCCTGCCCCAGCCCCGCCCCAGCCCAGCCCCAGCCCCATTCACAGCCACAACCTAGCTCCAGCCACAGCCCAACCACAGCCCTGGACCCAGCCCCAGCCCAGCCCCAGCCCTAGCCCCAGCCCTGCCCCAGCCCAGCCCCAGCCCTAGCCCCAGCCCTGCCCCAGCCCAGCCCCAGCCCAGCCCCAGCCCCATTCACAGCCACAACCCAGCTCCAGCCACAGCCCAACCACAGCCCTGGACCCAGCCCCAGCCCAGCCCCATCCCCAGCCCTGCCCCAGCCCTGCCCTCAGCCCAGCCCCAGCCCCAGCCCCGCCCAAGCCCAGCCCCAGCCCAGCCCCTCCCCATTCACATTCACAGCCCAGCTCCAGCCACAGCCCAGCCCCACCCTGGACCCAGCCCCCAGCCACAGCCCAGCCCCAGCCCTGCCCCAGCCTAGCCCCAGCCCCAGCCCAGCCCCACCCTGGACCCAGCGCCAGCCCCAGCCCAGCCCCTGCCCTGGACCCAGCCCCTGCCCTGGACCCAGCCCCAGCCCAGGCCCAGCCCTGCCCCAGTCCAGCCCCAGCCCAGCCCAGCCCCAACCCCATTCACAGCCGCAGCCCAGTCCCTTCCCTGGACCCAGCCCCAGCCCCAGCCCAGCCCCAGCCCCAGCCCCAGCCCAACCCCATCCCCAGCCCAGCCCCTGCTCTGGACCCAGCCCTAGCCCCACTCCAGCCTCATCCCCAGCCCAGGTCCAGCCCTGCCCCAGTCCCTGCCCCAGACCCAGCCCCATCCCTGCCCCCAGCCCAAGCCCCAGCCTCAGCCCTGCCCCAGCCCAGCCCTAGCCCAGCCCTGCCACAGCCCCCGCCCTGCCCCAGCACCAGCCCTGCACCGAACCCAGCCCCAGCCGGGCCCCAGCACTGGCCCCAGCCCTGTCCCCAGCCCGGGCCCCTGCCCTCAGCCCCAGCCCCAGCCCCACACTCGGCCCCAGGCCAGCCCCTGCCCCAGCCCTGCCCCGGCCCAGCCCCAGCCCCAGCCCAGCCCCAGCCCTGGACCCAGCCCCAGCCCATCCCCAGACCTAGCCCCATGCCCTGCCCCAGCCCAGCCCCAGCCAGCCCCAGCCCCATTCACAGCCACAGCCCAGCCACAGCCCTGGACCCAGCCCCAGCCCAGCCCCAATTCTAGCCCCAGCCCTGAACCAGCCCAGGCCCAGCCCAGCCCTTCCCCATTCACATCCACAGCCCAGCCCCAGCCCCAGCCCAGCCCAAGCCCAGCCCCAGCCCAGCCCTTCCCCATTCACATCCACAGCCCAGCTCCAGCCACAGCCCAGCCCCACCCTGGACCCAGCCCCAGCCACAGCCCAGCCCCAACCCTGCCCCAGCCCTAGCCCCAGCCCTGCCCCCAGCCACTACCCTGGACCCAGCCCCAGCTCCTGCCCCAGCCCTGCCCCGGCCCAGCCCCAGCCCCAGCCCAGCCCCATCCCTGGACCCAGCCCAGCCCCAGCCCCTACCCTGGACCCAGCCCCAGCCTAGCCCCAACCCCAACCCAGCCCCTGCCCTGGACCCAGCCCCAGCCCCACTCCAGCCTCATCCCCAGCCCAGGTCCAGCCCTGCCCCAGCCCAAGCCCCAGACACAGCCCCATCCCTGTCCCCAGCCCAGCCCCAGCCCCAGCCCTGTCCCAGCCCAGCCCTAGCCCAGCCCTGCCACAGCCCCCCGCCCTGCCCCAGCCCCAGCCCTGCACTGAACCCAGCCCCAGCCGGGCCCCAGCTCTGGCCCCAGCCCTGTCCCCAGCCCGGGCCCCTGCCCTCAGCCCCAGCCCCAGCCCCACACACGGCCCCAGGCCAGCCCCTGCCCCAGCCCTGCCCCGGCCCAGCCCCAGCCCCAGCCCAGCCCCAGCCCCATTCACAGCCACAGCCCAGCCACAGCCCTGGACCCAGCCCCAGCCAGGCCCCAGCCCCAGCCACAGCCCAGCCCCAGCCCTGCCCCCAGCCCCTACCCTGGACCCAGCCCCAGCTCCTGCCCCAGCCCTGCCCCGGCCCAGCCCCAGCCCCAGCCCAGCCCCAGCTCTGGACCCAGCCCCAGCCCCTACCCTGGACCCAGCCCCAGCCCAGCCCCAGCCCAGCCCCAGCCCTGCCCCAGCCCCAGCCCCAAACTCAGCCCCAGCCCAGCCACAGCCCTGGACCCAGCCCCAGCCCTGCCCCAGCCCTGCCCTCAGCCCAGCCCCAGCCCTGCCCCAGCGTAGCCCCAGCCCCAGTCCAGACACTGCACTGGACCCAGTCCCAGCCCCAGCCCAGCCCCTGCCCTGGACCCAGCCCCTGCCCTGGACCCAGCCCCAGCCCCAGCCCAGGCCCAGCCCCAGCCCCAGCCCAACCCCAGCTCCAGCCCTGCCCCAGCCCAACCCCCATCCCCAGCCCAGCCCCTGCCCTGGACCCAGCCCCAGCCCCACTCCAGCCTCATCCCCAGCCCAGGTCCAGCCCTGCCCCAGCCCAGTCCTAGCCCCCGCCCTGCCCCAGCCCCAGCCCTGCACCGAACCCAGCCCCAGCCGGGCCCCAGCTCTGTCCCCAGCCCTGTCCCCAGCCCGGGCCCCTGCCCTCAGCCCCAGCCCAAGCCCCACCCTCGGCCCCAGGCCAGCCCCTGCCCCAGCCCTGCCCCGGCCCAGCCCCAGCCCAGCCCCAGCCCCTGCCCCAGCCCTGCCCCGGCCCAGCTCCAGCCCCAGCCCAGCCCCTGCCCTGGACCCAGCCCCAGCCCAGCCCCAGCCCTAGCCCCAGCCCTGCCCAAGCCCAGCCCCAGCCCAGCCCCAGCCCCATTCACAGCCACAACCCAGCTCCAGCCACAGCCCAGCCACAGCCCTGGACCCAGCCCCAGCCCAGCCCCATCCCCAGCCCTGCCCCAGCCCTGACCTCAGCCCAGCCCCAGCCCCAGCCCTGCCCAAGCCCAGCCCCAGCCCAGCCCTTCCCCATTCACATCCACAGCCCAGCTCCAGCCACAGCCCAGCCCCACCCTGGACCCAGCCCCAGCCACAGACCAGCCCCAGCCCTGCCCCCAGCCCCTACCCTGGACCCAGCCCCAGCTCCTGCCCCAGCCCTACCCCGGCCCAGCCCCAGCCCCACTCCAGCCTCATCCCCAGCCCAGGTCCAGCCCTGCCCCAGCCCAAGCCCCAGACCCAGCCCCATCCCTGCCCCCAGCCCAGCCCCAGCCTCAGCCCTGCCCCAGCCCTAGCCCTAGCCCACCCCTGCCACAGCCCCCGCCCTGCGCCAGCCCCAGCCCTGCCCCAGCCCCTGCCCCAGCCCTGCCCCGGCCTAGCCCCAGCCCCAGCCCAGCCCCTGCCCTGGACCCAGGCCCAGCCCAGCCGCAGCCCAGCCCCAGGCACAGCACAGCCCCAGTCCTGGACCCAGCCCCAGTCCTGCCCCAGCCCCGGAGCCAGCCCCACCCTGCACTCAGCCCCAGCCCCAGCCCAGCCCAGCCCTGCCCCAGCCTAGCCCCAGCCCCAGTCCAGCCCCTGCCCTGGACCCAGTCCCAGCCACCGCCCAGCCCCAGCCCTGCCCCCAGACCAGCCCCAGCCCCAGCCCCAACCTGGACCCAGCCCCAGCCCCAGCCCTGCCCCAGCCCTGCCCCAGCCTAGCCCCAACCCCAACCCAGCCCCTGCCCTGGACCCAGCCCCAGCCCCAGCCCCACCCCAGCCTCATCCCCAGCCCAGGCCCAGCCCTGCCCCAGCCCAAGCCCCAGCCCAGTCCCAGACCCAACCTTGGCCCCAGCCCAGCCCCAGTTCCAGCCCTGCCCCAGCCCTGCCCCTGCCCCGGCCCCAGCCCCGGACCCAGACTCGGCCCCAGCCCAGCCCCAGTCCTAGCCCTGCTCCAGTCCCCGCCCCAGACCCAGCCACAGCCCCAGCCCTGTGCCAGCACTACCCCAGCCCAGCCCTGGTCCCAGCCCAGCCCAAGCCCGGCCCCAGCCCCAGGCCCAGCCCCAGCCCTGCCCCTGCCCAAGCCCCAGCCCAAGCCCCATCCCCATCCCTGCCCCCAGCCCAGCCCCAGCCCCAGCCCTGCCGCATCCCAGCCCCAGCCACCGCCCAGCCCCAGCCCCAACCCCAGCCCCAGCCCTGCCCCAGTCCCTGCCCCAGCCCTGTCCTGGTCCCAGCCCAGCCCCAGCCCTGGACCCAGCCCCAGCCCCACCCCAGCCTCTTCCCCAGCCCTGCCCCCAGCCCCAGCCCCACCCCTGGCTCCAGCCCCGGCCCCAGCCCAGCCCTAGCCCAGCCCTGCCACAGCCCCCGCCCTGCCCCAGCCCCAGCCCTGCACCGAACCCAGCCCCAGCCGGGCCCCAGCTCTGGCCCCAGCCCTGTCCCCAGCCCGGGCCCCTGCCCTCAGCCCCAGCCCCGCCCTCAGCCCCAGCCCCACCCTCGGCCCCAGGCCAGCCCCTGCCCCAGCCCTGCCCTGGCCCAGCCCCAGCCCCTGCACCAGCCCTGCCCCGGCCCAGCCAAGCCCCACTCACGGCTTCATCCCCGGCCCCAGCCCAGCCCTATCCCAGCCCTGCCCCAGCCCTGCCCCAGCCCCAGCCCAAGGCCCAGCCTCAAGCCTAGTCCTGCCCCAGCCGTGGCCCCAATCCAGCCCCAGCCCCATCCCCACCCTTGCCACCAGCCCAGCCCCAGACCCAACCTTGGCCCCAGCCCAGCCCCAGTTCCAGCCCTGCCCCAGCCCTGCCCCTGCCCGGGCCCCAGCCCCGGACCCAGACTCGGCCCCAGCCCAGCCCCAGTCCTAGCCCTGCCCCAGTCCCCGCCCCAGACCCAGCCACAGCCCCAGCCCTGTGCCAGCACTACCCCAGCCCAGCCCTGGTCCCAGCCCAGCCCAAGCCCTGGCCCGGCCCCCACCCCTGCCCAATCCTTGCCCCCAGCCCAGCCCAAGCACGGCCCCAGCCCCAGGCCCAGCCCCAGCCCTGCCCCAGCCCAAGCCCCAGCCCAAGCCCCATCCCCATCCCTGCCCCCAGCCCAGCCCCAGGCCCAGCCCTGCCGCATCCCAGCCCCAGCCACCGCCCAGCCCCAGCCCCAACCCCAGCCCCAGCCCTGCCCCAGTCCCTGCCCCAGCCCTGTCCTGGTACCAGCCCAGCCCCAGCCCTGGACCCAGCCCCAGCCCCACCCCAGCCTCTTCCCCAGCCCTGCCCCCAGCCCCAGCCCCACCCCTGGTTCCAGCACCGGCCCCAGCCCAGCCCTAGCCCAGCCCTGCCACAGCCCCCGCCCTGCCCCAGCCCCAGCCCTGCACCGAACCCAGCCCCAGCCGGGCCCCAGCACTGGCCCCAGCCCTGTCCCCAGCCCGGGCCCCTGCCCTCAGCCCCAGCCCCTCCCTCGGCCCCAGGCCAGCCCCTGCCCCAGCCCTGCCCCGGCCCAGCCCCAGCCCCTGCATCAGCCCTGCCCCGGCCCAGCTCCAGCCACAGCCCAGCCCCTGCCCTGGACCCAGCCCCAGCCCAGTCCCAGCCCTAGCCCCAGCCCTGCCCCAGCCCCATTCACAGCCCCAGCCCCAGCCCCCTGCCCTGGACCCAGCCCCTGCCCTGGACCCAGCCCCAGCCCCAGCTCAGGCCCAGCCCCAGCCCCAGCCCCAGCCCCAGCCCAACCCCAGCTCCAGCCCTGCCCAGCCCAACCCCATCCCCAGCCCAGCCCCTGCCCTGGACCCAGCCCCAGCCCCACTCCAGCCTCATCCCCAGCCCAGGTCCAGCCCTGCCCCAGCCCAAGCCCCAGACCCAGCCCCATCCCTGTCCCCAGCCCAGCCCCAGCCTCAGCCCTGCCCCAGCCAAGCCCTAGCCCAGCCCTGCCCCAGCCCCAGCCCTGCACCGAACCCAGCCCCAGCCGGGCCCCAGCTCTGGCCCCAGCCCTGTCCCCAGCCCGGGCCCCTGCCCTCAGCCCCAGCCCCAGCCGCACCCTCGGCCCCAGGCCAGCCCCTGCCCCAGCCCTGCCCCGGCCCAGCCCCAGCCCCAGCCCAGCCCCAGCCCCTGCCCCAGCCCTGCCCCGGCCCAGCCCCAGCCCAGGCCCAGCCCCTGCCCAGCCCAAGCCCCAGCCCAGCCCCTGCCCTGGACCCAGCCCCAGCCCAGCCCCAGCCCTAGTCCCAGCCCTGCCCCAGCCCAGCCCCAGCCCAGCCCCAGCCCCATTCACAGCCACAACCCAGCTCCAGCCACAGCCCAGCCACAGCCCTGGACCCAGCCCCAGCCCAGCCCCATCCCCAGCCCTGCCCCAGCCCTGACCTCAGCCCAGCCCCAGCCCCAGCCCTGCCCAAGCCCAGCCCCAGCCCAGCCCTTCCCCATTCACATCCACAGCCCAGCTCCAGCCACAGCCCAGCCCCACCCTGGACCCAGCCCCAGCCACAGACCAGCCCCAGCCCTGCCCCCAGCCCCTACCCTGGACCCAGCCCCAGCTCCTGCCCCAGCCCTGCCCAGGCCCAGCCCCAGCCCCAGCCCAGCCCCAGCCCCGGACCCAGCCCCATCCCAGCCAAGCCCCACTCACGGCTTCATCCCCGGCCCCAGCCCAGCCCTAGCCCAGCCCTGCCCCAGCCCTGCCCGGGCCCAGCCCCAGCCCCAGCCTGGCCCCAGCCCTGTCCCCAGCCCCAGCCACAGCCCTGCCCCAGGCCCTGCCCCAGCCTAGCCACAGCCCTGCCCCAGCCCTGGCTCCAGCCCCAGCCCCAACCCTGCGCCAACCCAGCCCCAGCCCAAGGCCCAGCCTCAAGCCTAGTCCTGCCCCAGCCCTGGCCCCAATCCAGCCCCAGCCCCAGCCCCACCCTTGCCACCAGCCCAGCCCCAGACCCAACCTTGGCCCCAGCCCAGCCCCAGTTCCAGCCCTGCCCCAGCCCTGCCCCTGCCCCGGCCCCAGCCCCGGACCCAGACTCGGCCCCAGCCCAGCCCCAGTCCTAGCCCTGCCCCAGTCCCCGCCCCAGACCCAGCCACAGCCCCAGCCCTGTGCCAGCACTACCCCAGCCCAGCCCTGGTCCCAGCCCAGCCCAAGCCCTGGCCCGGCCCCCCGCCCCTGCCCAATCCTTCCCCCAGCCCAGCCCAAGCCCGGCCCCAGCCCCAGGCCCAGCCCCAGCCCTGCCCCAGCCCAAGCCCCATCCCCATCCCTGCCCCCAGCCCAGCCCCAGCCCCAGCCCTGCCGCATCCCAGCCCCAGCCACCGCCCAGCCCCAGCCCCAACCCCAGCCCCAGCCCTGCCCCAGTCCCTGCCCCAGCCCTGTCCTGGTCCCAGCCCAGCCCCAGCCCTGGACCCAGCCCCAGCCCCACCCCAGCCTATTCCCCAGCCCTGCCCCCAGCCCCAGCCCCAGCCCCACACCTGGCTCCAGCCCCAGCCCCAGCCCAGCCCTAGCCCAGCCCTGCCACAGCCCCCGCCCTGCCCCAGCCCCAGCCCTGCACCGAACCCAGCCCCAGCCGGCCCCAGCTCTGGCCCCAGCCCTGTCCCTAGCCCGGGCCCCTGCCCTCAGCCCCAGCCCCACCCTTGGCCCCAGGCCAGCCCCTGCCCCAGCCCTGCCCCGGCCCAGCCCCAGCCCCTGCACCAGCCCTGCCCCGGCCCAGCTCCAGCCACAGCCCAGCCCCTGCCCTGGACCCAGCCCCAGTCCAGCCCCAGCCATAGCCCCAGCCCTGCCCCAGCCCCGCCCCAGCCCAGCCCCAGCCCCATTCACAGCCCCAGCCCAGCCCCTGCCCTGGACCCAGCCCCTGCCCTGGACCCAGCCCCAGCCCCAGCCCAGGCCCAGCCCCAGCCCCAGCCCCAGCCCAACCCCAGCTCCAGCCCTGCCCCAGCCCAACCCCATCCCCAGCCCAGCCCCTGCCCTGGACCCAGCCCCAGCCCCACTCCAGCCTCATCCCCAGCCCAGGTCCAGCCCTGCCCCAGCCCAAGCCCCAGACCCAGCCCCATCCCTGTCCCCAGCCCAGCCCCAGCCTCAGCCCTGCCCCAGCCCAGCCCTAGCCCAGCCCTGCCAAAGCCCCAGCCCTGCACCGAACCCAGCCCCAGCCGGGCCCCAGCTCTGGCCCCAGCCCTGTCCCCAGCCCGGGCCCCTGCCCTCAGCCCCAGCCCCAGCCCCACCCTCGGCCCCAGGCCAGCCCCTGCCCCAGCCCTGCCCCGGCCTAGCCCCAGCCCAGCCCCAGCCCCTGCCCCAGCCCTGCCCCGGCCCAGCTCCAGCCCCAGCCCAGCCCCTGCCCTGGACCCAGCCCCAGCCCAGCCCCAGCCCTAGCCCCAGCCCTGCCCCAGCCCAGCCCCAGCCCAGCCCCAGCCCCATTCACAGCCACAACCCAGCTCCAGCCACAGCCCAGCCACAGCCCTGGACCCAGCCCCAGCCCAGCCCCATCCCCAGCCCTGCCCCAGCCCTGTCCTCAGCCCAGCCCCAGCCCCAGCCCTGCCCAAGCCCAGCCTCAGCCCTGCCCTTCCCCATTCACATGCACAGCCCAGCTCCAGCCACAGCCCAGCCCCACCCTGGACCCAGCCCCAGCCCCAGCCCAGCCCCAGCCCTGCCCCCAGCCCCTACCCTGGACCCAGCCCCAGCTCCTGCCCCAGCCGTGCCCCGGCCCAGCCCCAGCCCCAGCCCAGCCCCAGCCCTGGACCCAGCCCCATCCCAGCCCCTACCCTGGACCCAGCCTCAGCCCCTACCCTGGACCCAGACCCAGCCCAGCCCCAGCCCAGCCCCAGCCCTGCCCCAGCCCCAGCCCCAACCTCAGCCCCAGCCCAGCCACAGCCCTGGACCCAGCCCCAGCCCTGCCCCAGCTTTGCCCTCAGCCCAGCCCCAGCCCTGCCCCAGCGTAGCCCCAGCCCCAGACCAGACCCTGCACTGGACCCAGTCCCAGCCCCAGCCCTGCCCCGGCCCAGCTCCAGCCCCAGCCCAGCCCCTGCCCTGGACCCAGCCCCAGCCCAGCCCCAGCCCTAGCCCCAGCCCTGCCCCAGCCCAGCCCCAGCCCAGCCCCAGCTCCATTCACAGCCACAGCCCAGCCACAGCCCTAGACCCAGCCCCAGCCCAGCCCCAGCCCTAGCCCCAGCCCTGCCCCAGCCCAGCCCCAGCCCAGCCCCAGCCCCATTCACAGCCACAGCCCAGCTCCAGCCACAGCCCAGTCACAGCCCTGGACCCACCCCAGCCAAGCCCCATCCCCAGCCCTGCCCCAGCCCTGCCCTCAGCCCAGCCCCAGCCCCAGCCCCGCCCAAGCCCAGCCCCAGCCCAGCCCTTCCCCATTCACATCCACAGCCCAGCTCCAGCCACAGCCCAGCCCCACCCTGGACCCAGCCACAGCCACAGCCCAGCCCCAGCCCCAGCCCCAGCTCTAGCCCCAGCCCTGCCCCCAGCCCCTACCCTGGACCCAGCCCCAGCTCCTGCCCCAGCCCTGCCCCGGCTCAGCCCCAGCCCCAGCCCAGCCCCATCCCTGGACCCAGCCCCAGCCCAGCCCCTACTCTGGACCCAGCCCCAGCCCCTACCCTGGACCCAGCCCTAGCCCAGCCCCAGCCCAGCCCCAGCCACCGCCCAGCCCCAGCCCTGCCCCCAGCCCAGCCCCAGCCCCAGCCCCAACCTGGACCCAGCCCCAGCCCCAGCCCTGCCCCAGCCCTGCCCCAGCCTAGCCCCAACCCCAACCCAGCCCCTGCCCTGGACCCAGCCCGAGCCCCACTCCAGCCTCATCCCCAGCCCAGGCCCAGCCCTGCCCCAGCCCAAGCCCCAGCCCCAGCCCCAGCCCCATCCGTTCCCCCAGCCCAGCCCCATCCGTTCCCCCAGCCCAGCCCAGCCCCATCCCCATCCCTGCCCCCAGCCCAGCCCCAGCCCCAGCCCAGCCTCAGCCCTTTACCCAGAACCAGACCCAGCCCTGTCCCAGTCCCCGACCCAGTCCCAGCCCCAGCCCCACCCCCGGCCCCAGCCCCGGCCCAGCCAAGCCCCACTCACGGCTTCATCCCCGGCCCCAGCCCAGCCCTAGCCCAGCCCTGCCCCAGCCCTGCCCGGGCCCAGCCCCAGCCCCAGCCTGGCTCCAGCCCTGTCCCCAACCCCAGCCACAGCCCTGCCCCAGGCCCTGCCCCAGCCTAGCCACAGCCCTGCCCCAGCCCTGGCTCCAGCCCCAGCCCCAGCCCTGCGCCAACCCAGCCCCAGCCCAAGGCCCAGCCTCAAGCCTAGTCCTGCCCCAGCCCTGGCCCCAATCCAGCCCCAGCCCCAGCCCCACCCTTGCCACTAGCCCAGCCCCAGACCCAACCTTGGCCCCAGCCCAGCCCCAGTTCCAGCCCTGCCCCAGCCCTGCCCCTGCCCCAGCCCCAGCCCCGGCCCCAGACTCGGCCCCAGCCCAGCCCCAGTCCTAGCCCTGCCCCAGTCCCCGCCCCAGACCCAGCCACAGCCCCAGCCCTGTGCCAGCACTACCCCAGCCCTGCCCTGGACCCAGCCCCAGCCCCACCCCAGCCACATCCCCAGCCCAGGCCCAGCCCTGCCCCAACCCAAGCACCAGCGCAAGCCCCATCCCCATCCCTGCCCCCAGCCCAGCCCCAGCCCCAGCCCTGCCGCATCCCAGCCCCAGCCACCGCCCAGCCCCAGCCCCAGCCCCAGCACTGCCCCAGTCCCTGCCCCAGCCCAGTCCTGGTCCCAGCCCCACCCCAGCCTCTTCCCCAGCCCTGCCCCAGCCCCAGCCCCACCCCCGGCCCCAGCCCTAGCCCCAGCCCAGCCTTAGCCCAGCCCTGCCACAGCCCCCCGCCCTGCCCCAGCCCCAGCCCTGCACCGAACCCAGCCCCAGCCGGGCCCCAGCTCTGGCCCCAGGCCTGTCCCTAGCCCGGGCCCCTGCCCTCAGCCCCAGCCGCACCCTCGGACCCAGGCCAGCCCCTGCCCCAGCCCAGCCCCAGCCCAGCCCCAGCCCCATTCACAGCCCCAGCCCAGCCACAGCCCTGGACCCAGCCCCAGCCCAGCCCCAGCCCTAGCCCCAGCCCTGCCCCAGCCCAGCCCCAGCCCAAGCCCAGCCCCTGCCCCATTCACAGCCACAGCCCAGCTCCAGCCACAGCTCAGCCACAGCCCTGGACCCAGCCCCAGCCCAGCCCCATCCCCAGCCCTGCCCCAGCCCTGACCTCAGCCCAGCCCCAGCCCCAGCCAGGCCCAAGCCCAGCCCCAGCCCAGCTCCTCCCCATTCACATTCACAGCCCAGCTCCAGCCACAGCCCAGCCCCACCCTGGACCCAGCCCTGCCCTCAGCCCAGCCCCAGCCCTGCCCCAGCATAGCCCCAGCCCCAGTCCAGACCCTGCACTGGACCCAGTCCCAGCCCCAGCCCTGCCCCGGCCCAGCTCCAGCCCCAGCCCAGCCCCAGCCCTGGACCCAGCCCCAGCCCAGCCCAGCCCCAGCCCTGGACCCAGCCCCAGCCCAGCCCCAGCCCTAGCCCCAGCCCTGCCCCAGCCCAGCCCCAGCCCAGCCCCAGCCCTAGCCCCCGCCCTGCCCCAGCCCAGCCCCAGCCCCAGCCCTGCCCCAGCCCTGCCCCAGCCTAGCCCCAACCCCAACCCAGCCCCTGCCCTGGACCCAGCCCGAGCCCCACTCCAGCCTCATCCCCAGCCCAGGCCCAGCCCTGCCCCAGCCCAAGCCCCAGCCCCAGCCCCAGCCCCAGCCCCATCCGTTCCCCCAGCCCAGCCCCATCCGTTCCCCCAGCCCAGCCCAGCCCCATCCCCATCCCTGCCCCCAGCCCAGCCCCAGCCCCAGCCCAGCCCCAGCCCTTTACCCAGAACCAGCCCCAGCCCTGTCCCAGTCCCCGACCCAGTCCCAGCCCCAGCCCCACCCCCGGCCCCAGCCCCGGCCCAGCCAAGCCCCACTCACGGCTTCATCCCCGGCCCCAGCCCAGCCCTAGCCCAGCCCTGCCCCAGCCCTGCCCGGGCCCAGCCCCAGCCCCAGCCTGGCTCCAGCCCTGTCCCCAACCCCAGCCACAGCCCTGCCCCAGGCCCTGCCCCAGCCTAGCCACAGCCCTGCCCCAGCCCTGGCTCCAGCCCCAGCCCCAACCCTGCGCCAACCCAGCCCCAGCCCAAGGCCCAGCCTCAAGCCAAGTCCTGCCCCAGCCCTGGCCCCAATCCAGCCCCAGCCCCAGCCCCACCCTTGCCACCAGCCCAGCCCCAGACCCAACCTTGGCCCCAGCCCAGCCCCAGTTCCAGCCCTGCCCCAGCCCTACCCCTGCCCCAGCCCCAGCCCCGGCCCCAGACTCGGCCCCAGCCCAGCCCCAGTCCTAGCCCTGCCCCAGTCCCTGCCCCAGACCCAGCCACAGCCCCAGCCCTGTGCCAGCACTACCCCAGCCCAGCCCTGGTCCCAGCCCAGCCCAAGCCCAAGCCCGGACCCCGCCCCTGCCCAATCCTTGCCCCCAGCCCAGCCCAAGCCCAGCCCCAGCCCCAGGCCCAGCCTCAGCCCTGCCCTGGACCCAGCCCCAGCCCCACCCCAGCCACATCCCCAGCCCAGGCCCAGCCCTGCCCCAACCCAAGCACCAGCGCAAGCCCCAGCCCCAGCCCTGCCCCCAGCCCAGCCCCAGCCCCAGCCCTGCCGCATCCCAGCCCCAGCCACCGCCCAGCCCCAGCCCCAGCCCCAGCACTGCCCCAGTCCCTGCCCCAGCCCAGTCCTGGTCCCAGCCCCACCCCAGCCTCTTCCCCAGCCCTGCCCCAGCCCCAGCCCCACCCCCGGCCCCAGCCCCGGCCCCAGCCCAGCCTTAGCCCAGCCCTGCCACAGCCCCCGCCCTGCCCCAGCCCCAGCCCTGCACCGAACCCAGCCCCAGCCGGGCCCCAGCTCTGGCCCCAGGCCTGTCCCTAGCCCGGGCCCCTGCCCTCAGCCCCAGCCGCACCCTTGGACCCAGGCCAGCCCCTGCCCCAGCCCTGCCCCAGCCCAGCCCCAGCCCCAGCCCAGCCCCAGCCCCTGCCCCAGCCCTGCCTTGCCCAGCTCCAGCCACAGCCCAGCCCCTGCCCTGGACCCAGCCCCAGCCCAGCCCCAGCCCTAGCCCCAGCCCTGCCCCAGCCCAGCCCCAGCCCAGCCCCAGCCCCATTCACAGCCACAGCCCAGCCACAGCCCTGGACCCAGCCCCAGCCCAGCCCCAGCCCTAGCCCCAGCCCTGCCCCAGCCCAGCCCCAGCCCAAGCCCAGCCCCTGCCCCATTCACAGCCACAGCCCAGCTCCAGCCACAGCCCAGCCACAGCCCTGGACCCAGCCCCAGCCCAGCCCCAGCCCCAGCCCTGCCCCAGCCCTGACCTCAGCCCAGCCCCAGCCCCAGCCAGGCCCAAGCCCAGCCCCAGCCCAGCCCCTCCCCATTCACATTCACAGCCCAGCTCCAGCCACAGCCCAGCCCCACCCTGGACCCAGCCCGAGCCACAGCCCAGCCCCAGCCCTGCCCCAGCCTAGCCCCAGCCCCAGCCCAGCCCCTGCCCTGGACCCAGCCCCAGCCCAGCCCCAGCCCTAGCCCCAGCCCTGCCCCAGCCCAGCCCCAGCCCAGCCCCAGCCCCATTCACAGCCACAACCCAGCTCCAGCCACAGCCCAGCGACAGCCCTGGACCCAGCCCCAGCCCAGCCCCATCCCCAGCCCTGCCCCAGCCCTGACCTCAGCCCAGCCCCAGCCCCAGCCCTGCCCAAGCCCAGCCCCAGCCCAGCCCTTCCCCATTCACATCCACAGCCCAGCTCCAGCCACAGCCCAGCCCCACCCTGGACCCAGCCCCAGCCACAGACCAGCCCCAGCCCTGCCCCCAGCCCCTACCCTGGACCCAGCCCCAGCTCCTGCCCCAGCCCTGCCCCGGCCCAGCCCCAGCCCCAGCCCAGCCCCAGCCCCGGACCCAGCCCCATCCCAGCCCCTACCCTGGACCCAGCCCCAGCCCCTACCCTGGACCCAGACCCAGCCCAGCCCCAGCCCAGCCCCAGCCCTGCCCCAGCCCCAGCCCCAACCTCAGCCCCAGCCCTGCCCCAGCCCTGCCCTCAGCCCAGCCCCAGCCCTGCCCCAGCGTAGCCCCAGCCCCAGTCCAGACCCTGCACTGGACCCAGTCCCAGCCCCAGCCCTGCCCCGGCCCAGCTCCATCCCCAGCCCAGCCCCTGCCCTGGACCCAGCCCCAGCCCAGCCCCAGCCCTAGAACCAGCCCTGCCCCAGCCCAGCCCCAGCCCAGCCCCAGCCCCATTCACAGCCCCAGCCCAGCCACAGCCCTGGACCCAGCCCCAGCCCAGCCCCAGCCCTAGCCCCAGCCCTGCCCCAGCCCAGCCCCAGCCCAGCCCTTCCCCATTCACATCCACAGCCCAGCTCCAGCCACAGCCCAGCCCCACCCTGGACCCAGCCCCAGCCACAGCCCAGACCCAGCCCTGCCCCAGCCTAGCCCCAGCCCCAGTCCAGCCCCTACCCTGGACCCAGCCCCAGCCCCAGCCCTGCCCCAGACTAGACAGAGCCCCAGCCCAGCCCCACCCCGGACCCAGCCCCGGCCCCGGCCCCAGCCCAGCCCTAGCCCAGCCCTGCCCCAGCCCCAGCCCTGCACCGAACCCAGCCCCAGCCGGCCCCAGCTCTGGCCCCAGCCCTGTCCCCAGCCAGGGCCCCTGCCCTCAGCCCCAGCCCCACCCTCGGCCCCAGGACAGCCCCTGCCCCAGCAAAGCCCCGGCCCAGCCCCAGCCCCAGCCCAGCCCCAGCCACTGCCCCAGCCCTGCCCCGGCCCAGCTCCAGCCACAGCCCAGCCCCTGCCCTGGACCCAGCCCCAGCCCAGCCCCAGCCATAGCCCCAGCCCTGCCCCAGCCCCGCCCCAGCCCAGCCCCAGCCCCATTCACAGCCCCAGCCCAGCCCCTGCCCTGGACCCAGCCCCTGCCCTGGACCCAGCCCCAGCCCCAGCCCAGGCCCAGCCCCAGCCCCAGCCCCAGCCAAACCCCAGCTCCAGCCCTGCCCCAGCCCAACCCCATCCCCAGCCCAGCCCCTGCCCTGGACCCAGCCCCAGCCCCACTCCAGCCTCATCCCCAGCCCAGGTCCAGCCCTGCCCCAGCCCAAGCCCCAGACCCAGCCCCATCCCTGCCCCCAGCCCAGCCCCAGCCTCAGCCCTGCCCCAGCCCTAGCCCTAGCCCACCCCTGCCACAGCCCCCGCCCTGCGCCAGCCCCAGCCCTGCACCGAACCCAGCCCCAGCCGGGCCCCAGCTCTGGCCCCAGCCCTGTCCCCAGCCCCAGCCCCAGCCCCAGCCCCACCCTCGGCCCCAGGCCAGCCCCTGCCCCAGCCCTGCCCCGGCCCAGCCCCAGCCCCAGCCCAGCCCCAGCCCCTGCCCCAGCCCTGCCCCGGCCCAGCCCCAGCCCCAGCCCAGCCCCTGCCCTGGACCCAGCCCCAGTCCAGCCCCAGCCCTAGCCCCAGCCCTGCCCCAGCCCCGCCCCAGCCCAGCCCCATTCACAGCCACAGCCCAGCTCCAGCCACAGCCCAGCCCCACCCTGGACCCAGCCCCAGCCACAGCCCAGCCCCAGCCCTGCCCCAGCTCTAGCCCCAGCCCTGCCCCCAGCCCCTACCCTGGACCCAGCCCCAGCTCCTGCCCCAGCCCTGCCCCGGCCCAGCCCCAGCCCCAGCCCAGCCCCTACCCTGGACCCAGCCCCAGCCCCTACCCTGGACCCAGCCCCAGCCCAGCCCCAGCCACCGCCCAGCCCCAGCCCTGCCCTCAGCCCATCCCCAGCCCCAGCCCCAACCTGGACCCAGCCCCAGCCCTGGCCCCAATCCAGCCCCAGCCCTACCTCTACCTCAGCCCCAGCCCCAGCCCTGTCCGCAGCCCCAGCCCAGCCCCATCCCTGCCCCCGCCTAGCCCCATCCCCAGCCCAGCCCCTGCCCTGGACCCAGCCCCAGCCCCACTCCAGCCTCATCCCCAGCCCAGCCCAAGCCCCAGCCCTGCCCCAGCCCAGCCCCAGCCACCGCCCAGCCCCATCCCCAACCCCAGCCCCAGCCCAGCCCCAGCCCTGCCCCAGCCTAGCCCCAGCCCCAGCCCAGCCCCACTCCAGCCTCATCCCCAGCCCAGCCCAAGCCCCAGCCCAAGCCCCAGACCCAGCCCCACTCCAGCCTCATCCCCAGCCCAGCCCAAGCCCCAGCCCAAGCCCCAGACACAGCCCCATCCATTCCCCCACCCCAGCCCAGGCCCATCCCCATCCCTGCCCCCAGCCCAGCCACAGCCCCAGCCCAGCCCCAGCCCCCGCCCTGCCTCAGCCCCAGCTCTGCACAGAACCCAGCCCCAGCCCGGCCCAGCCCTGCCCCAGATCTGGCCCCAGCCCTGTCCCCAGCCCCAGCCCCTGCCCCAGCCCCAGCCCTAGCCCAGCCCTGCCCTCAGCCCCAGCCCCAGCCCCAGCCCCACCCTCGGCCCCAGCCCTGCCCCTGCCCCAGCCCTGCCCCGGCCTAGCCCCAGCCCCAGCCCAGCCCCTGCCCTGGACCCAGGCCCAGCCCAGCCGCAGCCCAGCCCCAGGCACAGCACAGCCCCAGTCCTGGACCCAGCCCCAGTCCTGCCCCAGCCCCGGAGCCAGCCCCACCCTGCACTCAGCCCCAGCCCCAGCCCAGCCCAGCCCTGCCCCAGCCTAGCCCCAGCCCCAGTCCTGCCCCTGCCCTGGACCCAGTCCCAGCCCCAGTTCAGCCCCAGCCCAGCCCCAGCCACCGCTCAGCCCCAGCCCTGCCCCCAGCCTAGCCCCAACCCCAACCCAGCCCCTGAACTGGACCCAGCCCCAGCCCCAACCTGGACCCAGCCCCAGCCCCAGCCCTGCCCCAGCCCTGCCCCAGCCTAGCCACAGCCCCAACCCAGCCCCTGAACTGGACCCAGCCCCAGCCCCACCCCAGCCTCATCCCCAGCCCAGGCCCAGCCCTGCCCCAGCCCCATTCACAGCCACAGCCCAGCTCCAGCCACAGCCCAGCTACAGCCCTGGACCCAGCACCAGCCCAGCCCCATCCCCAGCCCTGCCCCAGCCCTGACCTCAGCCCAGCCCCAGCCCCAGCCCCACCCAAGCCCAGCCCCAGCCCAGCCCTTCCCCATTCACATCCACAGCCCAGCTCCAGCCACAGCCCAGCCCCACCCTGGACCCAGCCCCAGCCACAGCCCAGCCCCAGCCCTGCCCCAGCCTAGCCCCAGCCCCAGTCCAGCCCTTACCGTGGACCCAGCCCCAGCCCCAGCCCTGCCCCAGCCTAGACACAGTCCCAGCCCAGCCCCAACCTGGGCCCAGCCCCAGCCCCAGCCCAGCCCCTGCCCTGGACCCAGCCCCTGCCCTGGACCCAGCCCCAGCCCCAGCCCAGCCCCAGCCCCAGCCCCAGCCCAGCCCCTGCCCTGGACCCAGCCCCAGCCCCACTCCAGCCTCATCCCCAGCCCAGGTCCAGCCCTGCCCCAGCCCAAGCCCCAGACCCAGCCCCATCCCTGCCCCCAGCCCAGCCCCAGCCTCAGCCCTGCCCCAGTTCAGCCCTAGCCCAGCCCTGCCCCAGGCCCCGCCCTGCCCCAGCCCCAGCTCTGCACCGAACGCAGCCCCAGTCCGGCCCCAGCCCTGCCCCCAGCCCCGGCCCCTGTCCCAGCCCTGCCTCAGCCCTGCCCCAGCCCCAGCCCAGCCCTGCCCTCAGCCCCATCCCCAGCCCCACCCTCGGCCCCAGGCCAGCCCCTGCCCCAGCCCTGCCCCAGCCCAGCCCCAGCCTCAACCCAGCCCTAACCTAGCCCTGCCCCAGCCCCAGGCCTAGCCCAGCCGTGCCCTCAGCCCAGCCCCAGCCCTGGACCAAGCACAGTCCCAGCCCCATTCACAGCCACAGCCCAGCTCCAGCCACAGCCCAGCCACAGCCCTGGACCCAGCCCCAGCCCAGCCCCAGCCCTAGCCCCAGCCCTGCCCCAGCCCAGCCCCAGCCCAGCCCCAGCCCCATTCACAGCCACAGCCCAGCTCCAGCCACAGCCCAGCCCCTGCCCTGGACCCAGCCCCAGCCCAGCCCCAGCCCTGGCCCCAGCCCTGCCCCAGCCCTGCCCTCAGCCCAGCCCCAGCCCCAGCCCTGCCCCAGCCCAGCCCCAGCCCAAGGCCCAGCCTCAAGCCTAGTCCTGCCCCAGCCCTGGCCCCAATCCAGCCCCAGCCCTACCCCTACCTCAGCCCTAGCCCCAGCCCTGTTTGCAGCCCCGGCCCCAGCCCCGGCCCCAGACTCAGCCCCAGCCCAGCCCCAGGCCCAGCCCTGTCCCAGTCCCCGCCCCAGACCCAGCCACAGCCCCAGCCCTGTGCCAGCCGTACCACAGCCCAGCCCCGGTCCCAGCCCAGCCCAAGCCCCAGCCCTGCCCTGCACCCAGCCCCAACCCCACCCCAGCCTCATCCCAGGACAGGCCCATCCCTGCCCCCAGCCCAGCCCCAGCCCCAGCCCTGCCCCAGCCCAGCCCCAGCCACCGCCCGGCCCCAGCCCCAGCCCCAGCCTTGCCCCACTCCCTGCCCCAGCCCAGTGATGATCCCAGTCCAGCCCCCAGCCCAGCCCCAGCTCTGCCCCAGCCTAGCCCCAGCCCTACCCAGCCCCTGTCCTGGACCCAGCCCCAGCCCCACCCCAGCCTCATCCCCAGCCTAGGCCCAGCCCTGCCCCATCCCAAGCCCCAGCCCCAGCCCCATCCCCATCCCTATCCCTGCCCCCAGTCCAGCCCCAGCTCCAGCCCTGCCCCAGCCCCAGCCCCATTCACAGCCACAGCCCAGCTCCAGCCACAGCCCAGCCACAGCCCTGGACCCAGCCCCAGCCCTGCCCCAGCCCTGCCCCAGCCTAGCCCCAGCCCTACCCAGCCCCTGCCCTGGACCCAGCCCTGCCCCAGCCTAGCCCCAGCCCTAGGCCAGCCCCTGCCCTGGACCCAGACCCAGCCCCACCCCAGCCTCATCCCCAGCTCAGGCCCAGCCCTAGACCCAGCCCCAGACCCACCCCAGCCTCTTTCCCCAGCCCTGGCCCCAGCCAAGCCCCACTCATGGCCCCAGCCCCCGGCCCCAGCCCAGCCCTAACCCAGCCCCTGCCCCAGCCCCCAGCCCCTGGACCGAACCCAGCCCCAGCCCTGCCCCAGCCCTGCCCCAGCCTCGGCCGCTGCCCCCAGCCCTACCCCAGCCCTGCCCCAGCCCTGCCCCTGCCCCGGCCCCAGCCCCGGCCCCCAGACTCAGCCCCAGCCCAGCCCCCAGGCCTAGCCCTGTCCCAGTCCCCGCCCCCAGACCCAGCCAGAGCCCCAGCCCTGTGCCAGCCGTTACCACAGCCCAGCCCCGGTCCCAGCCCAGCCCAAGCCCCAGCCCTGCCCTGGACCCAGCCCCCAACCCCACCACAGCCTCATCCCCCAGCCCAGGCCCAACCCTTGCCCCAGCCCAAGCCCCAGCCCCAGCCCCACCCCCATCCCCATCCCCATCCCCATCCCCCATCCCTGCCCCCAGCCCAGCCCCAGCCCCAGCCCTACCCCAGCCCAGCCCCAGCCACCCGCCCAGCCCCCAGCCCCAGCCCCAGCCTTACCCCAGGCCCTGCCCCAGCCCAGTCCTGATCCCAGTCCAGCCCCAGCCCAGCCCCAGCCCTGCCCCAGCCTAGCCCCAGCCCTACCCAGGCCCCTGCCCTGGACCCAGCCCCAGCCCCACCCCCAGCCTCATCCCCCAGCCCCGGCCCCCAGCCCAGCACTAGCCCAGCCCAGCCCCAGCCCCAGCCCTGCACCGAACCCCAGCCCCAGCCCCGGCCCCAGCCCTGCCCCAGCCTCGGCCGCAGCCCAGCCCCAGCCCCAGCCCTACCCCAGCCCTGCCGCAGCCTCAAGCCCAGCCCTGTCCCAGGCCCAGCCCAGACCCCAGCCCAGCCCCAGCCATGCCCCCAGCCCCAGACCTGCCCCCAGCCCCAGCCCAAGGCCCAGCCTCCAGCCTACTCCAGCCGCAAGCCCCGGCCCCAACCTCAGTCCCAGCCCTACCCCAGGCCCCAGCCCCTGCCCCCAGCCCAGCCCCAGGCCTGCGTCAGCCCTGCCCCAGCCCTAGTCCCCAGCCCACCCCCCAGCAGAGCACCAGTACAGCCCCAGCCCTAGACCTAGCCCAGCCCCAGCCCCAGCCCAGCCCCTGCCCTGGACCCAGCCCGAGCCCCACCCCAGCCTCATCCCCATCCCAGGCCCAGCCCTGCCCCAGCCCAGCCCCAGCCCCAGCCCCAGCCAAGCCCCACTCACGGCCCCATCCCCGGCCCCAGCCCAGCCCAGCCCCAGCCCCTGCCCCAGCCCCTGCCCCGGCCCAGCCCCAGCCCAGCCCCCCCAGTCCCAGCCCCAGCCCTGCCACAGCCGAACCCCAGCCACAGCCCAGCCCCAGCCATGGATCCAGCCCCAGTCGCAGCCCCCGGCCCCAGCCCAGCCCTAGCCCAGCCCCCAGCCCCCACCCTCAGCCCCAGCCCAGCTCCAGCCACAGCCCAGCCACAGCCCTGGACCCAGCCCCAGCCCAGCCACAGCCCCCAGCCGTGCCCTAGCCCAGCCCCAGCCCTGGCCCAAGCCCCACCCATGAGCCGAACCCAGCCCCCAGCCTGGCCCCAGCCCTAGCCCTGGTCCCAGCCTCGGCCCCGTGCCCCCTGCCCCAGTCCCACTCCCTGCCCCCATCCCAGCCCCCCAGCCCCCAGCCCTGCCCCCCAGCCCAGCCCCAGACCCAGCCTGGCCCCAGCCCTGTCCCGAGCCCCAGCCACAGCCCAGCCCCAGGCCCAGACCCAGCCTAGCTCCAGCCCAGCCCCAGCCCTGAGCCGAACCAAGCCCCAGCCTGGCCCCAGCCCCTGCCCTAGCTCCTCCAGCCCTAGCCCTGTCCCCAGCCTCGGCCCGTGCCCCTGCCCCAGTCCCAGTCCTGCCCCATCCCAGCCTCCAGCCCCCAGCCCCTGCCCTCAGCCCCAGCCCCAGACCCAGCGTGGCCCCAGCCCTGTCCCCAGCCCCAGCCACAGCCCTGCCCCAGCCCTGGCTCCAGCCCCCAGCCCCACCCCAGCATCATCCCCAGCCCAGGCCCATCCCTGCCCCCCAGCCCAGCCCCAGCCCCAGCCCTGCCCAGCCCCAGCCCTGCCCAGCCACAGCCCAGCCCCAGCCCCCAGCCCCACCCCTGCCCCAGTCCCTGCCCCTGCCCAGTCCTGGTCCCAGCCCAGCCCCAGCCCTGGACCCAGCCCCAGCCGCACCCCAGCCTCATCCCTAGCCCTGCCCCAGCCTAGCCCCAGCCCCAGCCCAGCCCCTGCCCTGGACCCAGCCCTGGACCCCACCCCAGCCTCTTCCCCAGCCCTCCCCCAGCCCCGGCCCCAGCCCAGCCCTAGCCCAGCCCTGCCACAGCCCCCCGCCCTGCCCCCAGCCCCAGCCCTGCACCGAACCCAGCCCCAGCCCTGAGCCGAACCAAGCCCCAGCCTGGCCCCAGCCCTGCCCTAGCTCCAGCCCTAGCCCTGTCCCCAGCCTCGGCCCGTGCCCCCTGCCCCAGTCCCAGTCCTGCTCCATCCCAGCCTCCAGCCCCAGCCCCTGCCCTCAGCCCAGCCCCAGACCCAGCGTGGCCCCAGCCCTGTCCCCAGCCCCAGCCACAGCCCTGCCCCAGCCCTGGCTCCAGCCCCCAGCCCCACCCCAGCATCATCCCCAGCCCAGGCCCATCCCTGCCCCCCAGCCCAGCCCCAGCCCCAGCCCTGCCCAGCCCCAGCCCTGCCCAGCCACAGCCCAGCCCCAGCCCCAGCCCCACCCCTGCCCCAGTCCCTGCCCCTGCCCAGTTCCTGGTCCCAGCCCAGCCCCAGCCCTGGACCCAGCCCCCAGCCGCACCCCAGCCTCATCCCTAGCCCTGCCCCAGCCTAGCCCCAGCCCCAGCCCAGCCCCTGCCCTGGACCCAGCCCTGGACCCACCCCAGCCTCTTCCCCAGCCCCTCCCCAGCCCCGGCCCCAGCCCAGCCCTAGCCCAGCCCTGCCACAGCCCCCGCCCTGCCCCAGCCCCAGCCCTGCACCGAACCCAGCCCCAGCCCCGGCCCCAGCCCTGCCCCAGCTCTGGCCGCACCCCCTGTCCCCAGCCCGGGCCCCTGCCCTCAACCCCAGCCCCAGCCCCACCCTCGGCCGCCCAGGCCAGCCCCTGCCCCCAGCCCTGCCCCGGCCCATCCCCAGCCCCAGCCCAGCCCCTGCCCTGGACCCAGCCCCAGCCCCACCCCCAGCCCTGGCCCCCAGCCCAGCCCCAGCCCCCATTCACAGCGACAGCCCAGCTCCAGCCACAGTCCAGCCACAGCCCTGGACCCAGCCCCACTCCAGCCCCTACCCTGGACCCAGACCCAGCCCCAGCCCTGCCCCAGCCTAGACACAGCCCCACACCAGCTCCAGCCACAGCCCAGCCACAGCCCTGGACCCAGCCCCAGCCCAGCCCCATTCCCAGCCCTGTCCCAGCCCCGCCCCAAGCCCAGCCCCAGCCCAGCCCTTCCCCATTCACATCCACAGCCCAGCTCCAGCCACAGCCCAGCCCCACCCTGGACCCAGCCCCCAGCCACAGCCCAGCCCCAGCCCCTGCCCCCAGCCTAGACACAGCCCCAGCCCCAGCCCCCTAAGCTGGACCCAGCCCCAGCCCCAGCCCAGCCCCTGCCCTGGACCCCAGCCCCTGCCCTGGACCCAGCCCCAAACCCAGACCCAGCCCCAGCCCTGCCCCAGCCTAGACACTGCCCCAGCCCAGCCCCACCCTGGACCCAGCCCCAGCCCCAGCCCCGCCCAGCCCCCTGCCCTAGACCCAGCCCCAACCCCCAGCCCAGCCCCAGCCCCCAGCCCCAGCCGGGCCCCAGCTCTGGCCCCAGCCCTGTCCCCAGCCCGGGCCCCTGCCCTCAGCCCCAGCCCCCAGCCCCACACACGGCCCCAGGCCAGCCCCTGCCCCAGCCCTGCCCCCGGCCCAGCCCCCAGCCCCAGCCCAGCCCCAGCCCCTGCCCCAGCCCTGCCCCGGCCCAGCTCCAGCCCCAGCCCAGCCCCTGCCCTGGACCCAGCCCCAGCCCAGCCCCAGCCCTCAGCCCCAGCCCTTCCCCAGCCCAGCCCCAGCCCAGCCCCAGCCCCATTCACAGCCACGACCCAGCTCCAGCCCCAGCCCAGCCCCAGCCCAAGCCCAACCCCAGCTCCAGCCCTGCCCCCAGCCCAACCCCATCCCCAGCCCAGCCCCTGCCCTGGACCCAGCCCCAGCTCCACTCCAGCCTCATCCCCAGCCCAGGTCCAGCCCTGCCCCAGCCCAAGCCCCAGACCCAGCCCCCATCCCTGCCCCCAGCCCAGCCCCAGCCTCAGCCCTTCCCCAGCCCTAGCCCTAGCCCAGCCCTGCCACAGACCCCGCCCTGCCCCAGCCCCAGCCCTGCACCGAACCCAGCCCCAGCCGGGGCCCCAGCTCTGGGCCCCAGCCCTGTCCCCAGAACGGGCCCCTGCCCTCAGCCCCAGCCCCAGCCCCACACTCGGCCCCAGGCCAGCCCCTGCCCCAGCCCTGGCCCCGGCCCAGCCCCAGCCCCAGCCCAGCCCCAGCCCTGGACCCCAGCCCCAGCCCATCCCCAGCCCTAGCCCCATGCCCTGCCCCAGCCCAGCCCCAGCCAGCCCCAGCCCCATTCACAGCCACAGCCCAGCCACAGCCCTGGACCCAGCCCCAGCCCAGCCCCAATTCTAGCCCCAGCCCTGAACCAGCCCAGGCCCAGCCCAGCCCTTCCCCATTCACATCCACAGCCCAGCCCCAGCCCCAGCCCAGCCCAAGCCCAGCCCCAGCCCAGCCCTTCCCCATTCACATCCACAGCCCAGCTCCAGCCACAGCCCAGCCCCACCCTGGACCCAGCCCCAGCCACAGCCCAGCCCCAACCCTGCCCCAGCCCTAGCCCCAGCCCTGCCCCCAGCCACTACCCTGGACCCAGCCCCAGCTCCTGCCCCAGCCCTGCCCCGGCCCAGCCCCAGCCCCAGCCCAGCCCCATCCCTGGACCCAGCCCAGCCCCAGCCCCTACCCTGGACCCAGCCCCAGCCTAGCCCCAACCCCAACCCAGCCCCTGCCCTCGACCCAGCCCCAACCCCAGCCCAGCCCCAGCCCCAGCCCCAGCCGGGCCCCAGCTCTGGCCCCAGCCCTGTCCCCAGCCCGGGCCCCTGCCCTCAGCCCCAGCCCCAGCCCCACACACGGCCCCAGGCCAGCCCCTGCCCCAGCCCTGCCCCGGCCTAGCCCCAGCCCCAGCCCAGCCCCAGCCCCTGCCCCAGCCCTGCCCCGGCCCAGCTCCAGCCCCAGCCCAGCCCCTGCCCTGGACCCAGCCCCAGCTCCACTCCAGCCTCATCCCCAGCCCAACCCCAGCTCCAGCCCTGCCCCAGCCCAAGCCCCAGACCCAGCCCCATCCCTGCCCCCAGCCCAGCCCCAGCCTCAGCCCTGCCCCAGCCTAGCCCCAGCCCTACCCAGCCCCTGCCCTGGACCCAGCCCTGCCCCAGCCTAGCCCCAGCCCTAGCCAGCCCCTGCCCTGGACCCAGACCCAGCCCCACCCCAGCCTCATCCCCAGCTCAGGCCCAGCCCTAGACCCAGCCCCAGACCCACCCCAGCCTCTTCCCCAGCCCTGGCCCCAGCCAAGCCCTAACCCAGCCCTGCCCCAGCCCCAGCCCTGGACCGAACCCAGCCCCAGCCCTGCCCCAGCCCTGCCCCAGCCTCGGCCGCTGCCCCAGCCCTACCCCAGCCCTGCCCCAGCCCTGCCCCTGCCCCGGCCCCAGCCCCCGGCCCCAGACTCAGCCCCAGCCCAGCCCCAGGCCTAGCCCTGTCCCTGTCCCCGCCCCAGACCCAGCCAGAGCCCCAGCCCTGTGCCAGCCGTACCACAGCCCAGCCCCGGTCCCAGCCCAGCCCAAGCCCCAGCCCTGCCCTGGACCCAGCCCCAACCCCACCACAGCCTCATCCCCAGCCCAGGCCCATCCCTGCCCCAGCCCAAGCCCCAGCCCCAGCCCCACCCCATCCCCATCCCCATCCCCATCCCCATCCCTGCCCCCAGCCCAGCCCCAGCCCCAGCCCTACCCCAGCCCAGCCCCAGCCACCGCCCAGCCCCAGCCCCAGCCCCAGCCTTACCCCAGGCCCTGCCCCAGCCCAGTCCTGATCCCAGTCCAGCCCCAGCCCAGCCCCAGCCCTGCCCCAGCCTAGCCCCAGCCCTACCCAGCCCCTGCCCTGGACCCAGCCCCAGCCCCACCCCAGCCTCATCCCCAGCCCCAGCCCCAGCCCTGCACCGAACCCAGCCCCAGCCCGGCCCCAGCCCTGCCCCAGCCTCGGCCGCAGCCCAGCCCCAGCCCCAGCCCTACCCCAGCCCTGCCGCAGCCTCAAGCCCAGCCCTGTCCCAGGCCCAGCCCAGACCCCAGCCCAGCCCCAGCCATGCCCCCAGCCCAGACCTGCCCCCAGCCCCAGCCCAAGGCCCAGCCTCCAGCCTACTCCAGCCGCAGCCCCGGCCCCAACCTCAGTCCCAGCCCTACCCCAGGCCCCAGCCCCTGCCCCCAGCCCAGCCCCAGGCCTGCGTCAGCCCTGCCCCAGCCCTAGTCCCCAGCCCACCCCCAGCAGAGCACCAGTACAGCCCCAGCCCTAGACCTAGCCCAGCCCCAGCCCCAGCCCAGCCCCTGCCCTGGACCCAGCCCGAGCCCCACCCCAGCCTCATCCCCATCCCAGGCCCAGCCCTGCCCCAGCCCAGCCCCAGCCCCAGCCCCAGCCAAGCCCCACTCACGGCCCCATCCCCGGCCCCAGCCCAGCCCTGCCCCAGCCCTGCCCCGGCCCAGCCCCAGCCCAGCCCCAGCCCTGCCCCAGCCCTGCCCCGGCCCAGCCCCAGCCCAGCCCCAGTCCCAGCCCCAGCCCTGCCACAGCCGAACCCCAGCCACAGCCCAGCCCCAGCCATGGATCCAGCCCCAGTCGCAGCCCCGGCCCCAGCCCAGCCCTAGCCCAGCCCCAGCCCCACCCTCAGCCCCAGCCCAGCTCCAGCCACAGCCCAGCCACAGCCCTGGACCCAGCCCCAGCCCAGCCACAGCCCCAGCCGTGCCCTAGCCCAGCCCCAGCCCTGGCCCAAGCCCCACCCATGAGCCGAACCCAGCCCCAGCCTGGCCCCAGCCCTAGCCCTGGTCCCAGTCTCGGCCCGTGGCCCCTGCCCCAGTCCCACTCCTGCCCCATCCCAGCCCCCAGCCCCAGCCCTGCCCCCAGCCCAGCCCCAGACCCAGCCTGGCCCCAGCCCTGTCCCGAGCCCCAGCCACAGCCCAGCCCCAGGCCCAGACCCAGCCTAGCTCCAGCCCAGCCCCAGCCCTGAGCCGAACCAAGCCCCAGCCTGGCCCCAGCCCTGCCCTAGCTCCAGCCCTAGCCCTGTCCCCAGCCTCGGGCCCGTGCCCCTGCCCCAGTCCCAGTCCTGCCCCATCCCAGCCTCCAGCCCCAGCCCTGCCCTCAGCCCAGCCCCAGACCCAGCGTGGCCCCAGCCCTGTCCCCAGCCCCAGCCACAGCCCTGCCCCAGCCCTGGCTCCAGCCCCAGCCCCACCCCAGCATCATCCCCAGCCCAGGCCCATCCCTGCCCCCAGCCCAGCCCCAGCCCCAGCCCTGCCCAGCCCCAGCCCTGCCCAGCCACAGCCCAGCCCCAGCCCCAGCCCCCACCCCTGCCCCAGTCCCTGCCCCTGCCCAGTCCTGGTCCCAGCCCAGCCCCAGCCCTGGACCCAGCCCCAGCCGCACCCCAGCCTCATCCCTAGCCCTGCCCCAGCCTAGCCCCAGCCCCAGCCCAGCCCCTGCCCTGGACCCAGCCCTGGACCCACCCCAGCCTCTTCCCCAGCCCTCCCCAGCCCCGGCCCCAGCCCAGCCCTAGCCCAGCCCTGCCACAGCCCCCGCCCTGCCCCAGCCCCAGCCCTGCACCGAACCCAGCCCCAGCCCGGCCCCAGCCCTGCCCCAGCTCTGGCCGCACCCCTGTCCCCAGCCCGGGCCCCTGCCCTCAACCCCAGCCCCAGCCCCACCCTCGGCCCCAGGCCAGCCCCTGCCCCAGCCCTGCCCCGGCCCATCCCCAGCCCCAGCCCAGCCCCTGCCCTGGACCCAGCCCCAGCCCCACCCCAGCCCTGGCCCCAGCCCAGCCCCAGCCCCATTCACAGCGACAGTCCAGCTCCAGCCACAGTCCAGCCACAGCCCTGGACCCAGCCCCACTCCAGCCCCTACCCTGGACCCAGACCCAGCCCCAGCCCTGCCCCAGCCTAGACACAGCCCCACACCAGCTCCAGCCACAGCCCAGCCACAGCCCTGGACCCAGCCCCAGCCCAGCCCCATCCCCAGCCCTGTCCCAGCCCTGCCCTCAGCCCAGCCCCAGCCCCGCCCAAGCCCAGCCCCAGCCCAGCCCTTCCCCATTCACATCCACAGCCCAGCTCCAGCCACAGCCCAGCCCCACCCTGGACCCAGCCCCAGCCACAGCCCAGCCCCAGCCCTGCCCCAGCCTAGACACAGCCCCAGCCCAGCCCCTAAGCTGGACCCAGCCCCAGCCCCAGCCCAGCCCCTGCCCTGGACCCAGCCCCTGCCCTGGACCCAGCCCCAAACCCAGACCCAGCCCCAGCCCTGCCCCAGCCTAGACACTGCCCCAGCCCAGCCCCACCCTGGACCCAGCCCCAGCCCCAGCCCAGCCCAGCCCCTGCCCTAGACCCAGCCCCAACCCCAGCCCAGCCCCAGCCCCAGCCCCAGCCGGGCCCCAGCTCTGGCCCCAGCCCTGTCCCCAGCCCGGGCCCCTGCCCTCAGCCCCAGCCCCAGCCCCACACACGGCCCCAGGCCAGCCCCTGCCCCAGCCCTGCCCCGGCCCAGCCCCAGCCCCAGCCCAGCCGCAGCCCCTGCCCCAGCCCTGCCCCGGCCCAGCTCCAGCCCCAGCCCAGCCCCTGCCCTGGACCCAGCCCCAGCCCAGCCCCAGCCCTAGCCCCAGCCCTTCCCCAGCCCAGCCCCAGCCCAGCCCCAGCCCCATTCACAGCCACGACCCAGCTCCAGCCCCAGCCCAGCCCCAGCCCAAGCCCAACCCCAGCTCCAGCCCTGCCCCAGCCCAACCCCATCCCCAGCCCAGCCCCTGCCCTGGACCCAGCCCCAGCTCCACTCCAGCCTCATCCCCAGCCCAGGTCCAGCCCTGCCCCAGCCCAAGCCCCAGACCCAGCCCCATCCCTGCCCCCAGCCCAGCCCCAGCCTCAGCCCTTCCCCAGCCCAGCCCTAGCCCAGCCCTGCCACAGACCCCGCCCTGCCCCAGCCCCAGCCCTGCACCGAACCCAGCCCCAGCCGGGCCCCAGCTCTGGCCCCAGCCCTGTCCCCAGCCCGGGCCCCTGCCCTCAGCCCCAGCCCCAGCCCCACACTCGGCCCCAGGCCAGCCCCTGCCCCAGCCCTGCCCCGGCCCAGCCCCAGCCCCAGCCCAGCCCCAGCCCTGGACCCAGCCCCAGCCCATCCCCAGCCCTAGCCCCAGCCCTGCCCCAGCCCAGCCCCAGCCAGCCCCAGCCCCATTCACAGCCACAGCCCAGCCACAGCCCTGGACCCAGCCCCAGCCCAGCCCCAATTCTAGCCCCAGCCCTGAACCAGCCCAGGCCCAGCCCAGCCCTTCCCCATTCACATCCACAGCCCAGCCCCAGCCCCAGCCCAGCCCAAGCCCAGCCCCAGCCCAGCCCTTCCCCATTCACATCCACAGCCCAGCTCCAGCCACAGCCCAGCCCCACCCTGGACCCAGCCCCAGCCACAGCCCAGCCCCAACCCTGCCCCAGCCCTAGCCCCAGCCCTGCCCCCAGCCACTACCCTGGACCCAGCCCCAGCTCCTGCCCCAGCCCTGCCCCGGCCCAGCCCCAGCCCCAGCCCAGCCCCATCCCTGGACCCAGCCCAGCCCCAGCCCCTACCCTGGACCCAGCCCCAGCCTAGCCCCAACCCCAACCCAGCCCCTGCCCTGGACCCAGCCCCAGCCCCACTCCAGCCTCATCCCCAGCCCAGGTCCAGCCCTGCCCCAGCCCAAGCCCCAGACACAGCCCCATCCCTGTCCCCAGCCCAGCCCCCAGCCCCAGCCCTGCCCCAGCCCAGCCCTAGCCCAGCCCTGCCACAGCCCCCGCCCTGCCCCAGCCCCAGCCCTGCACTGAACCCAGCCCCAGCCGGGCCCCAGCTCTGGCCCCAGCCCTGTCCCCAGCCCGGGCCCCTGCCCTCAGCCCCAGCCCCAGCCCCACACACGGCCCCAGGCCAGCCCCTGCCCCAGCCCTGCCCCGGCCCAGCCCCAGCCCCAGCCCAGCCCCAGCCCCATTCACAGCCACAGCCCAGCCACAGCCCTGGACCCAGCCCCAGCCAGGCCCCAGCCCCAGCCACAGCCCAGCCCCAGCCCTGCCCCCAGCCCCTACCCTGGACCCAGCCCCAGCTCCTGCCCCAGCCCTGCCCCGGCCCAGCCCCAGCCCCAGCCCAGCCCAGCCCCAGCTCTGGACCCAGCCCCAGCCCCCTACCCTGGACCCAGCCCCAGCCCAGCCCCAGCCCAGCCCCAGCCCTGCCCCAGCCCCAGCCCCAAACTCAGCCCCAGCCCAGCCACAGCCCTGGACCCAGCCCCAGCCCTGCCCCAGCCCTGCCCTCAGCCCAGCCCCAGCCCTGCCCCAGCGTAGCCCCAGCCCCAGTCCAGACACTGCACTGGACCCAGTCCCAGCCCCAGCCCTGCCCCGGCCCAGCTCCAGCCACAGCCCAGCCCCTGCCCTGGACCCAGCCCCAGCCCAGCCCCAGCCCTAGCCCCAGCCCTGCCCCAGCCCCGCCCCAGCCCAGCCCCAGCCCCATTCACAGCCACAGCCCAGCCACAGCCCTGGACCCAGCCCCAGCCCAGCCCCCAGCCCTAGCCCCAGCCCTGCCCCAGCCCAGCCCCAGCCCAGCCCCAGCCCCATTCACAGCCACAACCCAGCCCCAGCCCCAGCCCAGCCCCAGCCCCACACTCAGCCCCAGCCCAGCTCCAGCCACAGCCCAGCCACAGCCCTGGACCCAGCCCCAGCCCAGCCCCAGCCCAGCCCCAGCCCAACCCTAGCCCCAGCCCGGCCCCAGTTCTGCCCCAGCCCCAGACCCAGCCCCACCCTGCACCCAGCCCCAGCCCCAGCCCAGCCCCAGCCCTACCCCAGCCTAGCCCCAGCCCCAGTCCAGACCCTGCCCTGGACCCAGTCCCAGCCCCAGCCCAGCCCCAGCCCCACCCTGGACCCAGCCCCAGCCCCAGCCCTGCCCCAGCCCTGCCCCAGCCTAGCCCCAGCCCCAGCCCAGCCCCTGCCCTGGCCCCAGCCCAGCCCCAGCCCCATTCACAGCGACAGCCCAGCTCCAGCCACAGTCCAGCCACAGCCCTGGACCCAGCCCCACTCCAGCCCCTACCCTGGACCCAGACCCAGCCCCAGCCCTGCCCCAGCCTAGACACAGCCCCACACCAGCTCCAGCCACAGCCCAGCCACAGCCCTGGACCCAGCCCCCAGCCCAGCCCCATCCCCAGCCCTGTCCCAGCCCTGCCCTCAGCCCAGCCCCAGCCCCGCCCAAGCCCAGCCCCAGCCCAGCCCTTCCCCATTCACATCCACAGCCCAGCTCCAGCCACAGCCCAGCCCCACCCTGGACCCAGCCCCAGCCACAGCCCAGCCCCAGCCCTGCCCCAGCCTAGACACAGCCCCAGCCCAGCCCCTAAGCTGGACCCAGCCCCAGCCCCAGCCCAGCCCCTGCCCTGGACCCAGCCCCTGCCCTGGACCCAGCCCCAAACCCAGACCCAGCCCCAGCCCTGCCCCAGCCTAGACACTGCCCCAGCCCAGCCCCACCCTGGACCCAGCCCCAGCCCCAGCCCAGCCCAGCCCCTGCCCTAGACCCAGCCCCAACCCCAGCCCAGCCCCAGCCCCAGCCCCAGCCGGGCCCCAGCTCTGGCCCCAGCCCTGTCCCCAGCCCGGGCCCCTGCCCTCAGCCCCAGCCCCAGCCCCACACACGGCCCCAGGCCAGCCCCTGCCCCAGCCCTGCCCCGGCCCAGCCCCAGCCCCAGCCCAGCCCCAGCCCCTGCCCCAGCCCTGCCCCGGCCCAGCTCCAGCCCCAGCCCAGCCCCTGCCCTGGACCCAGCCCCAGCCCAGCCCCAGCCCTAGCCCCAGCCCTTCCCCAGCCCAGCCCCAGCCCAGCCCCAGCCCCATTCACAGCCACGACCCAGCTCCAGCCCCAGCCCAGCCCCAGCCCAAGCCCAACCCCAGCTCCAGCCCTGCCCCAGCCCAACCCCATCCCCAGCCCAGCCCCTGCCCTGGACCCCAGCCCCAGCTCCACTCCAGCCTCATCCCCAGCCCAGGTCCAGCCCTGCCCCAGCCCAAGCCCCAGACCCAGCCCCATCCCTGCCCCCAGCCCAGCCCCAGCCTCAGCCCTTCCCCAGCCCAGCCCTAGCCCAGCCCTGCCACAGACCCCGCCCTGCCCCAGCCCCAGCCCTGCACCGAACCCAGCCCCAGCCGGGCCCCAGCTCTGGCCCCAGCCCTGTCCCCAGCCCGGGCCCCTGCCCTCAGCCCCAGCCCCAGCCCCACACTCGGCCCCAGGCCAGCCCCTGCCCCAGCCCTGCCCCGGCCCAGCCCCAGCCCCAGCCCAGCCCCAGCCCTGGACCCAGCCCCAGCCCATCCCCAGCCCTAGCCCCAGCCCTGCCCCAGCCCAGCCCCAGCCAGCCCCAGCCCCATTCACAGCCACAGCCCAGCCACAGCCCTGGACCCAGCCCCAGCCCAGCCCCAATTCTAGCCCCAGCCCTGAACCAGCCCAGGCCCAGCCCAGCCCTTCCCCATTCACATCCACAGCCCAGCCCCAGCCCCAGCCCAGCCCAAGCCCAGCCCCAGCCCAGCCCTTCCCCATTCACATCCACAGCCCAGCTCCAGCCACAGCCCAGCCCCACCCTGGACCCAGCCCCAGCCACAGCCCAGCCCCAACCCTGCCCCAGCCCTAGCCCCAGCCCTGCCCCCAGACACTACCCTGGACCCAGCCCCAGCTCCTGCCCCAGCCCTGCCCCGGCCCAGCCCCAGCCCCAGCCCAGCCCCATCCCTGGACCCAGCCCAGCCCCAGCCCCTACCCTGGACCCAGCCCCAGCCTAGCCCCAACCCCAACCCAGCCCCTGCCCTGGACCCAGCCCCAGCCCCACTCCAGCCTCATCCCCAGCCCAGGTCCAGCCCTGCCCCAGCCCAAGCCCCAGACACAGCCCCATCCCTGTCCCCAGCCCAGCCCCAGCCCCAGCCCTGTCCCAGCCCAGCCCCTAGCCCAGCCCTGCCACAGCCCCCGCCCTGCCCCAGCCCCAGCCCTGCACTGAACCCAGCCCCAGCCGGGCCCCAGCTCTGGCCCCAGCCCTGTCCCCAGCCCGGGCCCCTGCCCTCAGCCCCAGCCCCAGCCCCACACACGGCCCCAGGCCAGCCCCTGCCCCAGCCCTGCCCCGGCCCAGCCCCAGCCCCAGCCCAGCCCCAGCCCCATTCACAGCCACAGCCCAGCCACAGCCCTGGACCCAGCCCCAGCCAGGCCCCAGCCCCAGCCACAGCCCAGCCCCAGCCCTGCCCCCAGCCCCTACCCTGGACCCAGCCCCAGCTCCTGCCCCAGCCCTGCCCCGGCCCAGCCCCAGCCCCAGCCCAGCCCAGCCCCAGCTCTGGACCCAGCCCCAGCCCCTACCCTGGACCCAGCCCCAGCCCAGCCCCAGCCCAGCCCCAGCCCTGCCCCAGCCCCAGCCCCAAACTCAGCCCCAGCCCAGCCACAGCCCTGGACCCAGCCCCAGCCCTGCCCCAGCCCTGCCCTCAGCCCAGCCCCAGCCCTGCCCCAGCGTAGCCCCAGCCCCAGTCCAGACACTGCACTGGACCCAGTCCCAGCCCCAGCCCTGCCCCGGCCCAGCTCCAGCCACAGCCCAGCCCCTGCCCTGGACCCAGCCCCAGCCCAGCCCCAGCCCTAGCCCCAGCCCTGCCCCAGCCCCGCCCCAGCCCAGCCCCAGCCCCATTCACAGCCACAGCCCAGCCACAGCCCTGGACCCAGCCCCAGCCCAGCCCCAGCCCTAGCCCCAGCCCTGCCCCAGCCCAGCCCCAGCCCAGCCCCAGCCCCATTCACAGCCACAACCCAGCCCCAGCCCCAGCCCAGCCCCAGCCCCACACTCAGCCCCAGCCCAGCTCCAGCCACAGCCCAGCCACAGCCCTGGACCCAGCCCCAGCCCAGCCCCAGCCCAGCCCCAGCCCAACCCTAGCCCCAGCCCGGCCCCAGTTCTGCCCCAGCCCCAGACCCAGCCCCACCCTGCACCCAGCCCCAGCCCCAGCCCAGCCCCAGCCCTACCCCAGCCTAGCCCCAGCCCCAGTCCAGACCCTGCCCTGGACCCAGTCCCAGCCCCAGCCCAGCCCCAGCCCCACCCTGGACCCAGCCCCAGCCCCAGCCCTGCCCCAGCCCTGCCCCAGCCTAGCCCCCAGCCCCAGCCCAGCCCCTGCCCTGGACCCAGCCCCAGCCCCACCCCAGCCTCATCCCCAGCCACAGCGCTGCCCCAGCCCCAGCCCTGCCCCGGCCCAGCCCTAGCCCAGCCCACCCCTGCCCTGGACCCAGCCCCAGCCCTAGCCCAGCCCTGCCCTCAGCCCAGCCCCAGGCCCGGACCCAGCCCCGGCCTCAGCCCAGCCCTAACCTAGCCCTGCCCCAGCCCCAGGCCTAGCCCAGCCCTGCCCTCAGTCCAGCCCCAGACCCAGCGTGGCCCCAGCCCTGGCCCCAGCCCCAGCCCAGCCCAGCCCCAGGCCTGACATCAGCCCTGCCCCCATCCCTGCCCCTGCCCTGGCTCCTGCCCCAGCCCTGGCTCCAGCCCCAGCCCCAGCCCTGCCCAAGCCTTGGTTCCAGCCCCAGCCCCAGCCCAAGGCCCAGCCTCAATCCTAGTCCTGCCCCAGCCCTGGCCCCAATCCAGCCCCATCCCTGCCCCCGCCTAGCCCCATCCCCAGCCCAGCCCCTGCCCTGGACCCAGCCCCAGCCCCACTCCAGCCTCATCCCCAGCCCAGCCCATGCCCCAGCCCTGCCCCAGCCCAGCCCCAGCCACCGCCCAGCCCCATTCCCAACCCCAGCCCCAGCCCAGCCCCAGCCCTGCCCCAGCCTAGCCCCAGCCCCAGCCCAGCCCCACTCCAGCCTCATCCCCAGCCCAGCCCATGCCCCAGCCCTGCCCCAGCCCAGCCCCAGCCACCGCCCAGCCCCATTCCCAACCCCAGCCCCACCCTGCACCCAGCCCCAGCCCCAGCCCAGCCCCAGCCCTACCCCAGCCTAGCCCCAGCCCCAGTCCAGACCCTGCCCTGGACCCAGTCCCAGCCCCAGCCCAGCCCCAGCCCCACCCTGGACCCAGCCCCAGCCCCAGCCCTGCCCCAGCCCTGCCCCAGCCTAGCCCCAGCCCCAGCCCAGCCCCTGCCCTGGACCCAGCCCCAGCCCCACCCCAGCCTCATCCCCAGCCACAGCGCTGCCCCAGCCCCAGCCCTACCCCGGCCCAGCCCTAGCCCAGCCCACCCCTGCCCTGGACCCAGCCCCAGCCCTAGCCCAGCCCTGCCCTCAGTCCAGCCCCAGACCCAGCCTGGCCCCAGCCCTGGCCCCAGCCCCAGCCCAGCCCAGCCCCAGGCCTGACCTCAGCCCTGCCCCCATCCCTGCCTCTGCCCTGGCTCCTGCCCCAGCCCTGGCTCCAGCCCCAGCCCCAGCCCTGCCCAAGCCTTGGTTCCAGCCCCAGCCCCAGCCCCGCCCCAGCCCAGCCCCAGCCCAAGGCCCAGCCTCAATCCTAGTCCTGCCCCAGCCCTGGCCCCAATCCAGCCCCATCTCTGCCCTTGCCTAGCCCCATCCCCAGCCCAGCCCCTGCCCTGGACCCAGCCCCAGCCCCACTCCAGCCTCATCCCCAGCCCAGCCCATGCCCCAGCCCTGCCCCAGCCCAGCCCCAGCCACCGCCCAGCCCCATTCCCAACCCCAGCCCCAGCCCAGCCCCAGCCCTGCCCCAGCCTAGCCCCAGCCCCAGCCCAGCCCTGCCTCAGCCCAAGCTCTGCACAGAACCCAGCCCCAGCCCGGCCCCAGCCCTGCCCCAGCTCGGGCCCCAGCCCTGTCCCCAGCCCCAGCCCCTGCCCCAGCCCCAGCCCTAGCCCAGCCCTGCCCTCAGCCTCAGCCCCAGCCCCAGCCCCACCCTCGGCCCCAGGCCAGCCCCTGCCCCAGCCCTGCCCCGGCCTAACCCCAGCCCCAGCCCAGCCCCTCCCCATTCACATTCACAGCCCAGCTCCAGCCACAGCCCAGCTCCAGCCACAGCCCAGCCACAGCCCTGGACCCAGCCCCAGCCCAGCCCCAGCCCCAGCCCTGCCCCAGCCCTGCCCTCAGCCCAGCCCCAGCCCCAGCCCCGCCCAAGCCCAGCCCCAGCCCAGCCCCTCCCCATTCACATTCACAGCCCAGCTCCAGCCACAGCCCAGCCCCACCCTGGACCCAGCCCCAGCCACAGCCCAGACCCAGCCCTGCCCCAGCCTAGCCCCAGCCCCAGTCCAGCCCCTACCCTGGACCCAGCCCCAGCCCTGCCCCAGCCTAGACACTGCCCCAGCCCAGCCCCACCCTGGACCCAGCCCCAGCCCCAGCCCAGCCCCTGCCCTGGACCCAGCCCCTGCCCTGGACCCAGCCCCAACCCCAGCCCAGCCCCAGCCCCAGCCCCAGCCGGGCCCCAGCTCTGGCCCCAGCCCTGTCCCCAGCCCGGGCCCCTGCCCTCAGCCCCAGCCCCAGCCCCACACACGGCCCCAGGCCAGCCCCTGCCCCAGCCCTGCCCCGTCCCAGCCCCAGCCCCAGCCCAGCCCCAGCCCCTGCCCCAGCCCTGCCCCGGCCCAGCTCCAGCCCCAGCCCAGCCCCTGCCCTGGACCCAGCCCCAGCCCAGCCCCAGCCCTAGCCCCAGCCCTGCCCCAGCCCAGCCCCAGCCCAGCCCCAGCCCCATTCACAGCCACGACCCAGCCCCAGCCCCAGCCCAACCCCAGCTCCAGCCCTGCCCCAGCCCAACCCCATCCCCAGCCCAGCCCCTGCCCTGGACCCAGCCCCAGCTCCACTCCAGCCTCATCCCCAGCCCAGGTCCAGCCTTGCCCCAGCCCAAGCCCCAGACCCAGCCCCATCCCTGCCCCCCGCCCAGCCCCAGCCTCAGCCCTGCCGCAGCCCAGCCCTAGCCCAGCCCTGCCCCAGCCCCAGCCCTGCACCGAACCCAGCCCCAGCCGGGCCCCAGCTCTGGCCCCAGCCCTGTCCCCAGAACGGGCCCCTGCCCTCAGCCCCAGCCCCAGCCCCACACTCGGCCCCAGGCCAGCCCCTGCCCCAGCCCTGCCCCGGCCCAGCCCCAGCCCCAGCCCAGCCCCAGCCCTGGACCCAGCCCCAGCCCATCCCCAGCCCTAGCCCCATGCCCTGCCCCAGCCCAGCCCCAGCCAGCCCCAGCCCCATTCACAGCCACAGTCCAGCCACAGCCCTGGACCCAGCCCCAGCCCAGCCCCAATTCTAGCCCCAGCCCTGAACCAGCCCAGGCCCAGCCCAGCCCCAGCCCCATTCACAGCCACAGCCCAGCTGCAGCCACAGCCCAGCCACAGCCCTGGACCCAGCCCCAGCCCAGCCCCAGCCCCAGCCCTGCCCTCAGCCCAGCCTCAGCCCCAGCCCCGCCCAAGCGCAGCCCAGCCCTTCCCCATTCACATCCACAGCCCAGCTTCAGCCACAGCCCAGCCCCAGCCCTGCCCTCAGCCCAGCCCCAGCCCCAGCCCCGCCCAAGCCGAGCCCCAGCCCAGCCCTTCCCCATTCACATCCACAGCCCAGCTCCAGCCACAGCCCAGCCCCACCCTGGACCCAGCCCCAGCCACAGCCCAGCCCCAGCCCTGCCCCCAGCCACTACCCTGGACCCAGCCCCAGCCCCAGCCCAGCCCCAGCCACCGCCCAGCCCCAGCCCAGCCCCAGCCACCGCCCAGCCCCAGCCCAGCCCCAGCCCCAGCCCCACCCTGGACCCAGCCCCAGCCACAGCCCAGCCCCAGCCCTTCCCCAGCCTAGCCCCAGCCCCAGTCCAGCCCCTACCCTGGACCCAGCCCCAGCCCCAGCCCTGCCCCAGCCTAGACACAGCCGCAGCCCAGCCCCTACCCTGGACCCAGCCCCAGCCCCAGCCCAGCCCCTGCCCTGGACCCAGCCCCTGCCCTGGACCCAGCCCCAGCCCCACCCCAGCCTCATCCCCAGCCCAGGCCCAGCCCTGCCCCAGCCCCAGCCCCACCCCTGGCCCCAGCCCTGGCCCCAGCCTAGCCCCACTCATGGCCCCAGCACCGGCCCCAGCCCAGCCCTAGCCCAGCCCTGCCCCAGCCCCAGCCCTGCACCGAACCCAACCCCAGCCCAGCCCCAGCCCCAGCCCCAGCCGGGCCCCAGCTCTGGCCCCAGCCCTGTCCCCAGCCCGGGCCCCTGCCCTCAGCCCCAGCCCCAGCCCCACACACGGCCCCAGGCCAGCCCCTGCCCCAGCCCTGCCCCGTCCCAGCCCCAGCCCCAGCCCAGCCCCAGCCCCTGCCCCAGCCCTGCCCCGGCCCAGCTCCAGCCCCAGCCCAGCCCCTGCCCTGGACCCAGCCCCAGCCCAGCCCCAGCCCTAGCCCCAGCCCTGCCCCAGCCCAGCCCCAGCCCAGCCCCAGCCCCATTCACAGCCACGACCCAGCCCCAGCCCCAGCCCAACCCCAGCTCCAGCCCTGCCCCAGCCCAACCCCATCCCCAGCCCAGCCCCTGCCCTGGACCCAGCCCCAGCTCCACTCCAGCCTCATCCCCAGCCCAGGTCCAGCCTTGCCCCAGCCCAAGCCCCAGACCCAGCCCCATCCCTGCCCCCCGCCCAGCCCCAGCCTCAGCCCTGCCGCAGCCCAGCCCTAGCCCAGCCCTGCCCCAGCCCCAGCCCTGCACCGAACCCAGCCCCAGCCGGGCCCCAGCTCTGGCCCCAGCCCTGTCCCCAGAACGGGCCCCTGCCCTCAGCCCCAGCCCCAGCCCCACACTCGGCCCCAGGCCAGCCCCTGCCCCAGCCCTGCCCCGGCCCAGCCCCAGCCCCAGCCCAGCCCCAGCCCTGGACCCAGCCCCAGCCCATCCCCAGCCCTAGCCCCATGCCCTGCCCCAGCCCAGCCCCAGCCAGCCCCAGCCCCATTCACAGCCACAGTCCAGCCACAGCCCTGGACCCAGCCCCAGCCCAGCCCCAATTCTAGCCCCAGCCCTGAACCAGCCCAGGCCCAGCCCAGCCCCAGCCCCATTCACAGCCACAGCCCAGCTGCAGCCACAGCCCAGCCACAGCCCTGGACCCAGCCCCAGCCCAGCCCCAGCCCCAGCCCTGCCCTCAGCCCAGCCTCAGCCCCAGCCCCGCCCAAGCGCAGCCCAGCCCTTCCCCATTCACATCCACAGCCCAGCTTCAGCCACAGCCCAGCCCCAGCCCTGCCCTCAGCCCAGCCCCAGCCCCAGCCCCGCCCAAGCCGAGCCCCAGCCCAGCCCTTCCCCATTCACATCCACAGCCCAGCTCCAGCCACAGCCCAGCCCCACCCTGGACCCAGCCCCAGCCACAGCCCAGCCCCAGCCCTGCCCCCAGCCACTACCCTGGACCCAGCCCCAGCCCCAGCCCAGCCCCAGCCACCGCCCAGCCCCAGCCCAGCCCCAGCCACCGCCCAGCCCCAGCCCAGCCCCAGCCCCAGCCCCACCCTGGACCCAGCCCCAGCCACAGCCCAGCCCCAGCCCTTCCCCAGCCTAGCCCCAGCCCCAGTCCAGCCCCTACCCTGGACCCAGCCCCAGCCCCAGCCCTGCCCCAGCCTAGACACAGCCGCAGCCCAGCCCCTACCCTGGACCCAGCCCCAGCCCCAGCCCAGCCCCTGCCCTGGACCCAGCCCCTGCCCTGGACCCAGCCCCAGCCCCACCCCAGCCTCATCCCCAGCCCAGGCCCAGCCCTGCCCCAGCCCCAGCCCCACCCCTGGCCCCAGCCCTGGCCCCAGCCTAGCCCCACTCATGGCCCCAGCACCGGCCCCAGCCCAGCCCTAGCCCAGCCCTGCCCCAGCCCCAGCCCTGCACCGAACCCAGCCCCAGCCCAGCCCCAGCCCTGCCCCAGCCTCGGCCGCAGCCCCAGCCCCACCCCAGCCTCATCCCCAGCCCAGGCCCAGCCCTGCCCCAGCCCCAGCCCCAGCCCTGTCCGCAGCCCTGCCCCAGCCTCGGCCGCAGCCCCAGCCCTACCCCAGCCCTGCCCCAGCCTCGGCCGCAGCCCAGCCCCAGCCCCAGCCCCACCCCAGCCCTGCCGCAGCCATGCCCCCAGCCCAGACCTGCCCCCAGCCCCAGCCCAAGGCCCAGCCTCCAGCCTATTCCAGCCGCAGCCCCGGCCCCAACCTCAGTCCCAGCCCTACCCCAGGCCCCAGCCCCTGCCCCCAGCCCAGCCCCTGCCCCAGCCCAGCCCCTGCCCTGGACCGAGCCCCAGCCCAGCCCCAGCCCCATTCATAGCCACAGCCCAGGTCCAGCCACAGCCCAGCCACAGCCCTGGACCCAGCCACAGCCCAGCCCCAGCCCCAACCCTGCCCCAGCCCTGCCCTCAGCACAGCCCCAGCCCCAGCCCCGCCCCAGCCCAGCCCCAGCCCAAGGCCCAGCCCCAGCCCCAGCCCTGCCCCGGCCCTGGCCCCAATCCAGCCCCAGCCCTACCCCTACCTCAGCCCTAGCCACAGCCCTTTCCGCAGCCCCAGCCCCAGCCCCACCCTCACCACCAGCCCAGCCCCAGACCCAACCTTGGCCCCAGTCCAGCCCCAGTTCAAGCCCTGCCCCAGCCCTGCCCCTGCCCTGGCCCCAGCCCCTGCCCCAGACTCGGCCCCAGCCCAGTCCTGGTCCCAGCCCCACCCCAGCCCTGCCCCAGCCCAACCCCATCCTCACCCTGGACCCAGCCCCAGCCCTGCCCCAGCCTAGCCCTAGCCCCAGCCCAGCCCCACCCTGGACCCAGCCCCAGCCCCAGCCCAGCCCCAGCCCAGCCCCAGCCTAGCCCCAGCCCCAGTCCCAGCCCAGCCCCTGCCCTGGACCCAGCCCCGACCCCACCCCAGCCTCATCCCCAGCCCAGGCCCAGCCCTGCCCCAGCCCAAGCCCCAGCCCCAGCCCCAGCCCCATCCGTTCCCCCAGCCCAGCCCAGACCCATCCCCATCTCTGCCCCCAGCCCAGCCCCAGCCCCAGCCCTGCTCCAGCCCAGCCCCAGCACCAGCCCAGCCCCAGCCCTGGACCCAGCCCCAGCCCCAGCCCTCTCCCAGTCCCCGCCCCAGCCCCAGCCCCACCCCCGGCCCCAGCCCCGCCCCCAGCCAAGCCCCACTCACGGCCCCACCCCTGGCCCCAGCCCTGCCCCAGCCCAAGCCCCAGCCCCATCCCCATCTCTGCCCCCAGCCCAGCCCCAGCCCCAGCCCTGCTCCAGCCCTGCCCCAGCCCCAGCCCTGCCCCGGCCCAGCCCCAGCCCCAGCCCAGCCCCTGCCCTGGACCCAGCACCTGCCCAGGACCCAGCCCCAGCCCAGCCCCAGCCCTGCCCTCAGCCCAGCCCCAGCCCCAGCCCGGCCCCAGTTCTGCCCCAGACCCAGACCCAGCCCCACCCTGCACCCAGCCCCAGCCCCAGCCCAGCCCCAGCCCAGCCCCAGCGTAGCCCCAGCCCCAGTCCAGACCCTGCCCTGGACCCAGTCCCAGCCCCAGCCCAGCCCCAGCCCAGCCCCAGCCACCACCCAGACACAGCCCTGCCCCCAGCCCAGCCCCAGCCCCACCCTGGACCCAGCCCCAGCCCAGCCCCTGCCCTGGACCCATCCCCAGCCAAGCCCCAGCCCCATTCACAGCCACAGCCCAGCTCCAGCCACAGCCCAGCCAAAGCCCTGGACCCAGACACAGCCCAGCCCCAGCCCCAACCCTGCCCCAGCCCTGCCCTCAGCCCAGCCCCAACCCCAGCCCCGCCCCAGCCCAGCCCCAGCCCAAGGCCCAACCTCAAGCCTAGTCCTGCCCCAGCCCTGGCCCCAATCCAGCCCCAGCCCTACCCCTACCTCAGCCCTAGCCCCAGCCCTGTCCGCAGCCCCAGCCCCAGCCCCACCCTCGCCACCAGCCCAGCCCCAGACCCAACCTTGGCCCCAGTCCAGCCCCAGTTCAAGCCCTGCCCCAGCCCTGCCCCTGCCTCAGACTCGGCCCCAGCCCAGTCCTGGTCCCAGCCCAGGCCCAGCCCTGCCCCAGCCCAAGCCCCAGCCCAGCCCCAGCCCCAGCCCCAGCCCTACCCCAGCCCTGCCCCAGCCTCGGCCGCAGCCTAGCCCCAGCCCCAGCCCTACCCCAGCCCAGCCGCAGCCTCGGGCCCAGCCCTGTCCCAGGCCCAGCCCAGACCCCAGCCCAGCCTCAGCCCGGCCCCAGCCCTGCCACAGCCCCAGCCCTAGCCCAGCCCTGCCCTCAGCCCAGCCCTAGCTCGGCCACAGCCCTGTCCGCAGCCCCAGGCCCAGCCCCAGCCCCACCCTCGTCCCCAGCCCAGCCCCAGCCCTGCCCAAGACTTGGTTCCAGCCCCAGCCCCAGCCCTGCCCCAGCCCCAGCCCCAGCCCCATCCCCATCCCCAGCCCCAGCCCTGCCCCTGCCTCAGTCGTGCCCTAGCCCCGGCCCCAGCCCCAGCCCTGCCCCCAACCCAGCCCCAGCCATGCCCCCAGCCCAGACCTGCCCCCAGCCCCAGCCCAAGGCCCAGCCTCCAGCCTACTCCAGCCCCCGCCCCGGCCCCAACCTCAGTCCCAGCCCTACCCCAGGCCCCAGTCCCTGGCCCCAGCCCAGCCCCAGCCCTGCGTCAGCCCTGCCGCACCCGCAGCCCCAGGCCTGACCTCAGCCCTGCCCCAGCCCCAGCCCCAACCCCGGCCCTAGCCCCGGCCCCAGCCCAGCCCTAGCCCAGCCCTGCCACAGCCCCCGCCCTGCCCCAGCCCCAGCCCTGCACCGAACCCAGCCCCAGCCGGGCCCCAGCTCTGGCCCCAGCCCTGTCCCCAGGACCGGGCCCCTGCCCTCAGGCCCAGCCCCACCCTCGGCCCCAGGCCAGCCCCTGCCCCAGCCCTGCCCCGGCCCAGCCACAGCCCCAGCCCCTGCCCCAGCCCCTGCCCTGGACCCAGCCCCAGCCCAGCCCCAGCCCTAGCCCCAGCCCTGCCCCAGCCCAGCCCCAGCCCAGCCCCAGCCCCATTCACAGCCACAGCCCAGCCACAGCCCTGGACCCAGCCCCAGCCCAGCCCCAGCCCTAGCCCCAGCCCTGCCCCAGCCCAGCCCCAGCCCAGCCCCAGCCCCAGCCCAATTCACAGCCACAGCCCAGCCCCAGCCACAGCCCAGCCACAGCCCTGGACCCAGCCCCAGCCCAGCCCCAGCCCTGCCCCAGCCCTGGCCCCAATCCAGCCCCAAGCCCTACCCCTACCTCAGCCCTAGCCACAGCCCTTTCCGCAGCCCCAGCCCCAGCCCCACCCTCGCCACCAGCCCAGCCCCAGACCCAACCTTGGCCCCAGTCCAGCCCCAGTTCAAGCCCTGCCCCAGCCCTGCCCTCAGCCCAGCCACAGCCCCAGCCCCGCCCAAGCCCAGCCCCAGCACAGCCCCTCCCCATTCACATCCACAGCCCGGCTCCAGCCACAGCCCAGCCCCACCCTGGACCCAGCCCCAGCCACAGCCCAGCCCCAGCCCTGCCCCAGCCTAGCCCCAGCCCCAGTCCAGCCCCTACCCTGGACCCAGCCCCAGCCCTGCCCCAGCCTAGACACAGCCCCAGCCCAGCCCCACCCTGGGCCCAGCCCCAGCCCCAGCCCAGCCCCTGCCCTGGACCCAGCCCCTGCCCTGGACCCAGCCCCAGCCCCAGCCCAGCCCCAGCCCCAGCCCAACCCCAGCTCCAGCCCTGCCCCAGCCCAACCCCTGCCCCAGCCCTGCCCCTGCCCGGACCGAGCCCCGGACCCAGACTCGGCCCCAGCCCAGCCCCAGTCCTAGCCCTGCCCCAGACCCCACCCCAGACCCAGCCACAGCCCCAGCCCTGTGCCAGCACTACCCCAGCCCAGCCCTGGTCCCAGCCCAGCCCAAGCACTGGCCCGGCCCCCGCCCCTGCCCAATCCTTGCCCCCACCCCAAGCCCGGCCCCAGCCCCAGGGCCAGCCCCAGCCCTGCCCTGGACCCAGCCCCAGCCCCACCGCAGCCTCATCACCAGCCCAGGCCCAGCCCTGCCCCAGCCCAAGCCCCAGACCCAGCCCCATCCCCATCCCTGCCCCCAGCCCCAGCCCCAGCCCCAGCCCTGCCCCAGTCCCTGCCCCAGCCCTGTCCTGGTCCCAGCCCAGCCCCAGTCCTGGACCCAGCCCCAGCCCCACCCCAGCCTCTTCCCCAGCCCTGCCCCAGCCCCAGCTCCACCCCCGGCCCCAGCCCCGGCCCCAGCCCAGCCCTAGCCCAGCCCTGCCACAGCCCCCGCCCTGCCCCAGCCCCAGCCCTGCACCGAACCCAGCCCCAGCCGGGCCCCAGCTCTGGCCCCAGCGCTGTCCCCAGCCCCAGCCCCTGCCCCAGCCCTGCCCCGGCCCAGCTCCAGCCACAGCCCAGCCCCTGCCCTGGACCCAGCCCCAGCCCAGCCCCAGCCCTAGCCCCAGCCCTGCCCCAGCCCAACCCCAGCCCAGCCCCAGCCCCATTCACAGCCACAGCCGAGCTCCAGCCACAGCCCAGCCACAGCCCTGGACCCAGCCCCAGCCCAGCCCCAGCCCCATTCACAGCCACAGCCTTGCCCTCAGCCCAGCCCCAGCCCCAGCCCCGCCCAAGCCCAGCCCCAGCCCAGCCCTTCCCCATTCACATCCACAGCCCAGCTCCAGCCACAGCCCAGCCCCACCCTGGACCTAGCCCCAGCCACAGCCCAGCCCCAGCCCTGCCCCAGCCTAGCCCCAGCCCCAGTCCAGCCCCTACCCTGGACCCAGCCCCAGCCCTGCCTCAGCCTTGACACAGGCCCAGCCCTGCCCCACCCTGGACGCAGCCCCAGCCCAGCCCCTGCCCTGGACCCAGCCCCTGCCCTGGACCCAGTCCCAGCCCCAGCCCAGCCCCAGCCCAGCCCCAGCCCCAGCCCAACCCCAGCTCCAGCCCTGCCCCAGCCCAGCACCATCCCCAGTCCAGCCCCTGCACTGGACCCAGCCCCAGCCCCACTCCAGCCTCATCCCCAGCCCAGGTCCAGCCCTGCTCCAGCCCAAGCCCCAGACCCAGCCCCATCCCTGCCCCCAGCCCAGCCCCAGCCTCAGCCCTGCCCCAGCCCAGCCCTAGCCCAGCCCTGCCACAGCCCCCGCCCTGCCCCAGCCCCAGCCCTGCACCGAAACCAGCCCCAGCCGGGCCCCAGCTCTAGCCCCAGCCCTATCCCCAGCCCCGGCCCCTGCCCTCAGCCCCAGCCCCAGCCCCAGACTCGGCCCCAGGCCAGCCCCTGCCCCAGCCCTGCCCCGGCCCAGCTCCAGCCACAGCCCAGCCCCTGCCCTGGACCCAGCCCCAGCCCAGCCCCAGCCCTAGCCCCAGCCCTGCCCCAGCCCAGCCCCAGCCCAGCCCCAGCCCCATTCACATCCACAGCCCAGCCACAGCCCTGGACCCAGCCCCAGCCCAGCCCCAGTTCTATCCCCAGCCCTTCCCCAGCCCAGCCCCAGCCCAGCCCCAGCCCCATTCACAGCCACAGCCCAGCTCCAGCCACAGCCCAGCCCCACCCTGGACCCAGCCCCAGCCACAGCCCAGCCCCAGCCCTGCCCCAGCCTAGCCCCGGCCCCAGTCCAGCCCCTATCCTGGACCCAGCCCCAGCCCCAGCCATGCCCCCAGCCCAGACCTGCCCCCAGCCCCAGCCCAAGGCCCAGCCTCCAGCCTACTCCAGCCGCAGCCCCGGCCCCAACCTCAGTCCCAGCCCCAACCTCAGTCCCAGCCCTACCCCAGGCCCCAGCCCCTGCCCCCAGCCCAGCCCCAGCCCCAGCCAAGCCCCTGCCCTACACCCAGCCCACTCCCAGCACAGCCCCAGCACTGCCCCAGCCCAGCCCCAGCCCCAGCCCAGCCCCAGCCCTGGACCCAGCCCCAGCCCCAGACCAGCCCTAGCCCAGCCCTGACCCAGCCCCAGCCCTAGCCCAGCCCTGCCCTCAGCCCAGCCCCATGCCCGGACCCAGCCCCGGCCTCAGCCCAGCCCTAACCTAGCCCTGCCCCAGCCCCCGCCCTGCCCAGCCCCAGCCCTGCAACGAACACAGCCCCAGCCCGGACCCAGCCCTGCCCCAGCTCTGGCCCCAGCCCTGTCCCCAGCCCCGGCCCCTGCCCCAGCCCCAGCCCTAGGCTAGCCCTGCCCTCAGCCCCAGCACCACCCTCGGCCCCAGCCCAGCCCCTGACGCAGATCTGCCCCGGCCCAGCCCCAGCCCCAGCCCAGCCCCTGCCCTGTACCTAGCCACAGCCCAGCCCCAGACCCAGCCCAGCCCCAGCCCCACCCTCAGCCCCAGCCCAGCTCCAGCCACAGCCCAGCCACAGCCCTGGACCCAGCCCCTGCCCAGCCCCATCCCCAGCCCTGCCCCAGCCCTGCCCTCAGCCCAGCCCCAGCCCCAGCCCGGAACCAGTCCTGCCCCAGCTCTGGCCCAATCCTGTCCCCAGCCCCGGCCCCTGCCCCAGCCCCAGCCCTAGCCCAGCCCTACCCTCAGCTCCAGCCCCAGCCCCACCCTCGGCCCCAGCCCAGCCCCTGCTCCAGCCCTGCCCCGGCCCTGCCCCTGCCCCAGCCCCAGCCCAGCCCCAGCCCTGGACCCAGCCCCAGCCCCAGCCCAGCCCTAGCCCAGCCCTGACCCAGCCCCAGCCCTAGCCCAGCCCCAGCCTCAGCCCAGCCCTAACCTAGCCCTGCCCCAGCCCCCGCCCTGCCCAGCCCCAGCCCTGCAACGAACCCAGCCCCAGCCCAGCCCCATCCACAGCCCCAGCCCTGCCCTCAGCCCAGCCCCTGCCCCAGCCTGGAACCAGTCCTGCCCCAGCCCTGGACACAGCCCCACCTTGGACCCAGCCCAGCCCCAGCCCAGCCCCAGCCTTGCCCCAGCCTAGCCCCAGCCCCAGTCCAGCCCCTGCCCTGGACCCAGTCCCAGCCCCAGCCCAGCCCAAGCCCAGCCCCAGCCTAGCCCCAGCCCCAGCCCTGCCCCAGCCCCACCCTCAGCACCAGCCCAGCTCCAGCCACAGCCCAGCCACAGCCCTCGTCCTAGCCCCAGCCCAGCCCCAGCCCCAGCCCCAGCCCAGCCCCAGCCCCAGCCCAGGCCAAGCCCTGCCCCAGCCCAGCGCAGCACCATCCCCATCCCTGCCCCCAGCCCAGCCCCAGCCCCAGCCCTGCCCCAGCCACAGCCCAGCCACAGCCCCTGCCCTGCCCTGCCCCAACCCAGCCCCAGCCACAGCCCAGCCCCTGCCATGGACCCAGCCCCAGCCCAGCCCCAGCCCCAGCCCCAGCCCCAGCCCTGCCCCAGCCCCACCCTCAGCACCAGCCCAGCTCCAGCCACAGCCCAGCCACAGCCCTCGTCCTAGCCCCAGCCCAGCCCCAGCCCCAGCCCCAGCCCAGCCCCAGCCCCACCCTCAGCACCAGCCCAGCTCCAGCCACAGCCCAGCCACAGCCCTCGTCCTAGCCCCAGCCCAGCCCTAGCCACAACCACAGCCCTGCCCCAGCCCTGGACCCAGCCCCAGCCCTGCCCCAGCCCAAACCCATCCCCAGCCCAGCCCCCAGCCCCAGCCCTACCCCTGCCCAGTCCCGGTCCATGCCCAGCCCCCAGCCCTGCCCCACCCTCGTCCCCAGCCCAGCCCCTGCCCCAGCCCTACCCCTGCCCAGTCCCGGTGCATGCCCAGCCCCAGCCCTGCCCAGCCCCAGCCCTGCCCAAGACTTGGTTCCAGCCCCAGCCCCAGCCCAGCCCCAGCCCTGCCCTCGGCCCCAGCCCTGCCCAAGTCTTGGTTCCAACCCCAGCCCCAGCCCTGCCCCAGCCCCACCCTCGTCCCCAGCCCAGCCCCAGCCCCAGCCCTAGCCCTGCCCTGGACCCAGCCCCAGCCCCACCCAAGCCTCGTCCCCTGCCCAGCCACAGCCCTGCCCCAGCCCAAACCCCAGCCCCGGCCCCATCCCCATCCCTGCCCCCCGCCCAGCCCCAGCCCCAGCCCTGCCCCATCCCAGCCCCAGCCCCAGCCCTGCCCTCAGCCCAGCCCCAGGCCCGGACCCAGCCCCGGCCTCAGCCCAGCCCCAAGCTAGGCCTGCCCCAGCCCCTGCTCCAGCCCATTCCGGGTTCCCAGCCCAGCCACAGCCCAGCCCCAGCACTGCCCCAGCCCAGCCCCAGCCCCAGCCCAGCCCCAGCCCTGGACCCAACCCCAGCCCCAGCCCAGCCCTAGCCCAGCCCTGACCCAGCCCCAGCCCCAGCCCAGCCCCGGCCTCAGCCCAGCCCTAACCTAGCCCTGCCCCAGCCCCCGCCCTGCCCAGCCCCAGCCCTGCAACGAACCCAGCCCCAGCCCAAGCCCAGCCCCTGCCCTGGACCCAGCCCCAGCCCCACCCCAGCCTCATCCCCAGCTCAGCCCCATCCCTGTCCCAGCCCAGCCACAGCCCCAGCCCTGCCCAGCCCAGCCCCAGCCCTGTCCCAGCTGTGGCCCCAGCCCTGTCCCCAGCCCCAGCCCCTGCCCCAGCCCCAGCCCTAGCCCAGCCCTGCCCTCAGCCCCAGCCCCAGCCCCACCCTCGGCCCCAGCCCAGCCCCTGCCCCAGCCCTGCCCCGGCCCTGCCCCTGCCCCAGCCCAGCCCTGCCCCGGCCCATCCCCAGCCCCAGCCCAGCCCCTGCCCTGGACCCAGCCCCAGCCCAGCCCCAGCCCTGCCCAGCTCCAGCCACAGCCCCAGCCCCAGCCCTGGTCCCAGCCGCAGTCGTAGCCCCGGCCCCAGCCCCGCCCTAGCCCAGCCCCAGCCCCACCCTCAGCCCCAGCCCAGCTCCAGCCACAGCCCAGCCACAGCCCTGGACCCAGCCCCAGCCCAGCCCCATCCCCAGCCCTGCCCCAGCCCTGCCCAAGCCTTGGTTCCAGCCCCGGCACCAGCCCCAGCCCAGCCCCAGCCCAGCCCCAGCCCCGGCCCGAGCCCCAGCCCCAGCCCTGCCCAAGCCTTGGTTCCAGCCCCGGCCCTAGCCCCAGCCCAGCCCCAGCCCTGCCCCAGCCCCAGCGCAGCCCCAGCCGCGGCCCCAGCCCAGCGCCAGCCCTGCCCCATCCCTGCCCTCAGCCCCAGCCCCAGCCCTACTCCAGCCCTGGCCACAGCCCCAGCCCCAGCCGTGCCTCCTGCCCCGGCCCCAGACCTGCTCCAGCCCCTGCCCTAGCCCTGCCCCAGCCCTGACCCGAGCTCCGGCTCAAGCCCAGCCCCATCCCAGCCCCAGCCCAGTACGAGGCCTCAGCCCAGCCCCAGCACCAGCCCAGCCCCCAGCCAAGTCCTAGCCCTGCTCCAGCCCCCACCCCAAGCCCAGCTCAGCCCCAGCCCAGCCCTGGCCCCAGCCCAAGACCCAGCCCTGCCCCAGCTCATCCCCAGCCCAGCCCCAGCCCCAACCCCTGCCCCAGCCCCAGTTCCAGCCCCGGCCCTAGCTCCAGCCCAGCCCCAGCCCAGCCCCGGCCCCAGCCTCCAGCCCCAGACCTG